>NC_057755.1:7880038-7911495 GCF_004010195.1 Chiloscyllium plagiosum | reverse complement strand
TATGTTGGATACAGACAATTGGGATCAACTGAAACTCTTGAAGGCTATCAAGTGTATTGGAGCATTGTGAGGAAATAAATTAGGAAGGGAAAGAGAGATGTGAGATAGCCCTGGCAGATAATGTTCATGATAATCGAAAAAGATTCTATAACGACATTAAGAGCCAGACAGCAACTCCAGAGAG
The DNA here is from genome assembly GCF_004010195.1 of Chiloscyllium plagiosum. NCBI lineage: Eukaryota > Metazoa > Chordata > Chondrichthyes > Orectolobiformes > Hemiscylliidae > Chiloscyllium > Chiloscyllium plagiosum. The sequence continues at coordinate 7,911,311 of NC_057755.1, read as the reverse complement.
CAAGACCGCTTAAAGATTAACAAGGTTATCTTTGTGTTGAAACTCAGGAGGTGAATATTTTGCATTAGTTTTGATAGAGGCCCAAGGTGAAATAAGTATTGATGTTTTGAAAACAGGTTTAACATGACAGAAGAGAAAGTGCTGGAGGGCTTAGAAGACATACAGATAGATAAATCTCGAGGACTAATCAAGTGTATCCATGACATGGTGGGGCATTGGGGAGGAAGTTGTGGGGCAGAATTATTTGTATCATCCAGATACACGTTTGAAATACCAGAGGGCTGGAGGATGGCTAATGTTGTGCCATTATTTAAGAAGGGATGTAAGGAGAAGCCAGGAAATTATAGACTTGTGAGTCTGACTTTGGGGGTGATTCTGAAAGTTGGGATGTATATGCATTTTGAGTGGTAAGGATTGAACAGGGATAGGCAGCATGGTTTTGCGTGAGGAAAATCATGTCTCACAAAATTTGATTAAGTTTTTTAAGAAGTGACCAAAATAGTTGATGTGGACAGAGTGGTAGACATTGTTTACTTGAGCAACTTTGACAAGGCTCTGTATCGTGACCAGTTAGTACAATTCGATCACATGGGTTTCAGAGTGAGCTTGCTAATTGGATACAAATTTGGCTTCATGACAGGGAACAGACAGTCACTGATAGCAGAGGTATATTTTTTGTACAAGAGGTCTGTGACCAGCGGTGTTCCATCAGGATCGGTACAAGATCCACTTTTGTTTGTCATTTATATAAATGATTCTGATGACAACATAGAAAGCATGGTTAGTTAGTTTGCGGAAGGCACCAAAATTGCTGGTGAAGTGGTCAGTGAAGAATGCTACTAAAGATTGCATAGAGATCTTGATCATTTGCTTCAATGGTCTGAGGAGTATCAGATGGAGTTTAATTTGGAAACGTGTGAGGGATTGCATTTTAGTAAAACACACAAGGACATGAATTAGTGGCAGTTTATACAGCAGAGAAGCTTCGGGGTTCAGGTACAAAGTTCTTTGAAATTTGCATTAGAGAGTAGGCAGGGTGGTTAAGAAGGCTTTTAGCATTCTTGCCTTCATTGTTCAGACCATTGAGTCTCGCAGTTGGGATGTGAACCTTGACGTTTTACAGAGTGTTGGGGAAACCTCTTCTGGATTAATGTGTGCAATTCTAGTGACCTGTTAAGGAAAGATCAAACTGGAGAGGGTCCTACAAAGATTTATCAAGAAGTTGCCGGAAAAGGAGAGTTTGAGATGTAAAAATAGACAAGAAAGGTTAGGTTGTTTTTCACTGGAACATTGGAGGTGGAGGGATGACCTTATTGAGGTTTATACAATCGTAAGGTGTATAGATAAGGGAAATAATGAGGGTCGTTTCCCTATCAAAAGTAGGGGCATACTTTAAAATGAGAAGAGAAAGATTTAAGAAGGATATAAGGGGCAACTCTTTTTTTACACAGATTGTGGTTTGCGTGCTGGAATGAACTGCCGGAGAAAGTGATGTATGCAGGTACAGTTCTAACGTTTAAAAGGCAGAGAGTCATAGAGATGAACAGCAAAAGAAAACCCTTTCCGTCGAACTCGTTCAATCCAACCAGATATTCTAACTAAATCTTGTCCCATTTGCCAGCACTTGGCCCATATTCCTCTAAGCCCTTTCAGTTCATTTACCCATAAAGATGCATTTTAAATGTTGTCAGGAGTGTGGTGCTGGAAAAGCACAGCAGGTCAGGCAGCATCTGAGGAGCAGGAGAATCAACGTTTCGGTCATAAGGCTTCATCAGGAATGATCTGTGGTACTTTTCTAGAACCACACTCTCGACACTGATCTCGATCCTCTGCGGTCCTCAGTTTCTCCTTGTCTTTTAAATGCAGTAATTTTGCCAGCCTCCACCGCTTCCTCAGGCAGCTCATTCTATATTCACACCATTCTCTGCATGAAAATGTTGCCCCTTTGGTCCCTTTTAAATCTTTCCCTTCTCACCTCTTGTTTGAATCTATCCATGCCACATGATTTTATAAATCTCTATAAGGTCTCTCATCGGCCTCCAATGTTCCAGGGAAAACAGCCCCAGACTATTCAGCCTCAAAGTCTTCAACACTGGCAATGTCCTTGTAGGACTTTTGTGAACCCTTTCAGTTTTCATAACATCCTTTCGATAAGCAGGAGACCAGAACTGAATGCAGAATTCCAAACCTGGCCGAACCATGTCATGAACAGCTGCAACATGACCTTGCAACTCTTATACTCAATGCTCTGACCAACAAAGGAAAGCATACCAAATGCATTCTTCACGATCCTATCTACCTGTGACTATATTTTCAAGGAACTGTCAACCTGAAATCAAAGGTGTATTTGATCAGCAACACTCCCAGGACCTCGCCATTACGATTTGCCTTATCAAGATGTGCATTTGGATAAGTTAATGAATACGAAAGGTTTGTAAGGATACGGACCAAGCACAGGTAGGTGGAACTTCTTAGTCTTAGAATATGGTTAGTGTGGACAGATTGGCCTGTAGGGTCGATTTCTGTGCTGTATAACTCTCTGACGTTACAGCAGGTAGGCAAAGGACAGTTTTGTCTATACATATGCTCCTTTTGTCACCCGCCCCAGGGGCAGGGACATGGAATGGAGAGTATTGTGGATGTATGGAGACACAGAGGGTCTCTGATATACAGTGGATGTGTAATGTAGGAAGTACAGAATGCGCAGTTCAAGGGAGAAGAAAGACCCACGGGGAGGGCAATTAGACAGGACAATGGAAGGGGGGGTGCTAAGTTTGTGGGACTGCAAAATTTGAGGAAGTGGGGTGCGTAAAATTGGTGTTGGAGGGCTGCAGTTTCAGGATTGAAAGACAAAAATAGGGAAGGAAAGAAAGATAGAGAGAAAGTGAAACGAGAAGAAAGAAAGGAAGAGAGTGGGAAAAATATCCACAAGTCGAAAGACGAAGTAGGAGAGAAAAAGGCAAAAAGAAAGGGTATCAGTAAAAAGAGAGAGATAGTGTGAGAAAGAAAAAAGATTGAGAGAGAAGTGGAATGTATAAGAGATAGACAGAAAAGAGGATCACTCAGAGATAAACAGGAGTTAAGGAAAGACATGGTGAGATTAATGTGGTGATACTCTCCATTCTAGTTGGTTGCAGCTCACTCGAGGGTCTCTCACACTCCCTCTTTCCCATTGTGGACATACCCTGCTCCAGGAGGAGACGGTTCAGGGAGGGAATGGGGAGTATTAAAGGATCCAACTGGGATTGACATTAAAACACACCCCACACCCTCACACACATACAGACAGAAACACACAGATACTCACTCCCTGCTCAGTGCACATGGTGAAAGGGACAGTGGTTGCCAGAACCTATTCGAAATACCCCCAGGTCTGTCACTCATAGACGCCCATTCCACCCAAGACCCAGCTCATTCAGTCAGCTCCCAGCTCTCTCTTTCTGTGGGTCGACTTCCCCAGAGATGGATCACAGCCAGAGTCATTCTTGGTGGGATTAGAAGGATTAGAAGGAGGCAGGGATTGGGTTGTGGGAAAATATCGTCTTGGGATGAAAACTGTATATATTCTCATCCTGATCAAATTCCTCTTTTCGATTTCCCGTTGATCAATATTAAAATCACAACTTGCCATTGCCGTGAATCAAACCCAGTTCACCTGCTTGGAAGGCAGTTATACTCACCACGACAGTACCATCACTGTCCACTTTAACTCAACATAATCCCCAAAGACATTTTATAAAGACATTTATCATGACAAATTAAACAGAGCTGATGTTCACCCACCGAACGTGATGTTAGGTCAGGTGACAGTAACTGATATAAAGAGGCAGATTTGTAGGAGCATCTTAAATCGAAAGGGTAGCTGGGTCATTGAGAGCTGCAGAGAGAGAGAGTCCAGAAGTCCGTCTGGTTGGCCTTGGATTCCCCACTAACCCATCAGCTAGTTCATGGAAAGGCAGGATTAAAGAAACAGAATGATACTAGAGATTGAATGAAAATGAAGTAAATTACTGTTGAAAGTAAACTTACAATCAAAGGGCACAGAATGTTTTTACAAGAATTATTTTCTCCTTATAACACTCTTTGTTTTTTCCTCTCTTTGTCACGATGTGTGGATCAGTTAATTCAGTGAGGAAGAGTGGAAAGGACTCTGTCGCTGCGTCTTACACTCTGGGCCGATAGTGAACGATGATCCGTTCCTCCAGTTCATTTATTTATGTGTCCGTGTCACCTACAGAGAACGGATTGCTTCGAATGATTGTATCTTTGGTGCATGTCTAACTCCTCTTTCAGTTTTGCTTTTGTTGTTCAGCTTTCTACTAACTGTTGTTCCTTGCTGACAGCACGTTACACTGGCTTTGTTCCTGCAGTCGCTTTTGTTTTGTCCCTCAGATTGAGTCATCCTTACCCATTAGAAAATGAGTGTTGTCACGTTGGTGTTCCTCCTTCTCCTTCTGCACATGCCTCACGTGGACTCGTCATTCCATTATCTGCTGTGTCTAATCTTGTCTGTCAGTTACTTGGATTTATTCACCAATTGAATTATTTTTATAACTGGATATTTTGCTGCATACTTTAACTGGTCTCTGAATTTTTTCTGCGTCACCACATAAATAAGCGCATTTGTGCAGCAACTGAGGTTCCGCAGCATATATCCGACTTCTTCAAAGAGCAAATAATTAGCGTAATTCAAGGAATCACCAGCTCGAAAGAACCTTAAAACACATAGAATCCACAGAAGTATGAAGCTGGTGGTAATGGCAAACAGTAAAATCACAGAATCTTTTCTGCTCTCTGTCTCTGGGTCATTCTCTGTTTTTCTCTGGCCCCTCAGTCCCTTACGCATCTTCACAGCCTCGAAGATGTGTCTGGCAGTCAGAACGTTGAGAAAGAAAATAAAAGTGAATGGTAACATTGGTGTTAAAAAATGTTCAAAGTATTGAAAACTTTCCCACCGGTCATTGTAATAACTGAGCCTTGTTTTACAGTGCCATGGAACATTGTTGATAATCTTTTGAGGTATATATCGAAAGTAGTTGGGAATGTTCTTTAAAGAAAAGAAAATGCAGATTGTTGCTACAACCCACTTTGCAGTTTTCTCTGTACAATACTTAGCTTTCATCTGATGAAAACAAATCGCAACAAATCGGTCAAAAGAAAAAGCAACAGTGAACCAGACAGAGCAATCAATGAGCAAGACGTGAAGGACATAGACAACAGTACAAACAGGAGTGATGTCCAGGAAACACAGTGGAAAATAATAGTAAGGGAATCGGCGAAAGATGAAATAAACAATAGTGAACAGTAGATCAGACGCTGCCATGGCCACCAGATAGTGAGTGATGCATGTAGAAAGACCACACTTCTGCCGAGCTAGGATTACAATCACCACTAGATTAACTGCAAAAGAGAGAGAGAGAGAAAGACTTGAAGTTACTGATCAAACATTCTCCGTGCCTGAGCTTAGACTGAAAATAATAGCACAAAGATAAATGTTGCTCCATGTCATATGAAGTTTAAAGAATCTGAACCATAGCAGCAAGCTCTCTCAAAATGAATCATTTGCAATTTAAAAAGAAGGGGAAGAATGAGAACAGCAAATTGTGCACACAAGGCACAGCCATGTGCTCAATTATTTTTTTTGGGGGGGTTGGCAGTGGTTGATTTCACCTGGTTTATAGGTTACTCAGACTGGCTCGAGATTCCCCTGAGATCACAACATCCACATCAGGACACCTCAAATCAATAAAACAATGAATGGGATGCACCTAACGTGGACATTGATTGAAAAATTTCTGTCTTTGGTTTTGGAGCCTCCACGGCTCAGAGTGTCCCCTGAAGTGTATACCCACACTATATGAATGACATTAAATCAATCCACACTGTCCAGGAATGACTGTTGATGAACAGTTGATAGGGCATTGAGTCCCTCCCTCGTGGACAGGATTGAGCATCCTGACAATCTGTACCACAGAAGTATCCAGCAATGAATCGAACCATCATATCACAAGCTGCATACCCACTGAAACCATAGGCACTGCAACATTTGACAGGGACTCTCCCACATGGCTGTACTGTATACTATAGCTCCCACTCAAATATAACCTGAATCCATGCTGCATTGTTCATAGCAACTTTCTGGTTTAGAAATCACACATTTTATCAGAGTTTAAGCAAACCTTCCTGCCTCGTGTCCAGGCTCATGTTCCAAATCACCTCTCCTTGTGAATAGAGATCCCCCTCTCAGATTCAGAGAACACACTGGGGCTCGGAATCTTCACCACCTAATCAGCATTCTCCATGGCAATCATCAGAGTCTGTTTCTATGATAACATCGTAGAAACCCTATTGTGCGGAAAGAGGTCATTCGGCCCATCGAATCTGCAGCACACTTCTGAACAGCATTCTAACCAGACCTCACCCAATGCATATGGTTTTATCATGATTAACTCACCTAACCAGATATCCTGGGAACTATAGGGCAATTTAGCTTAGCCACCCATCTAACCTGCTCACCTTTGGATTGTGTGGGGAAACCAGAGCACCCAGGGGAAGCTCATGAAGCCATGGGGAGAATGTACAAGCTTCACACAGAAAGTCACTCAAGGTCCTTGGCACTGCGAGGCCGCAATGCTAACTATTGTGCCAATCTTGAATCTCTGTGGATTCACACCATTACTAAAGATGTTGGAGGATAATGTCCTAATGGGACTATATCGAGACTGTTAATTAATAGACTTAGCTAATGATCTGGGGAGCTGGGTTCAACATTCCCCATAGCAGATGGTGGAATTTTTATGAGTCTAATGATGACAATGAAATAATTGACAGTTGTCAGGAAGAAAAATCATCTCGTTCACTAATGTCCTTCAGAGAAGACAATCTGTCATCCTTACCTCGTCTCGCCACCGTGTGACTCCAGACCCACGATAACCTGATTGACTGCTACCTGCCCTCTGGGCAATTAGGGAAAGGAGGTGAATGTTGACCAAACCAGCGACACTCACATCCCTTCAATGAAAAAAAGAAAATGAAGCTCCACATGCACAGCCAACTCTGTACTGCCGCCAACTGCTTCCTTTTTCGATCTTTATCTGGGATTGGATATCCCCATACTGAGTCCATTATCACAGATAAAAAATGATCCACTCCAAATTTGATCCAGTTTTGAAGACAAGGGATTGTCCACTCAAATCACCGTAGTTTACCGGAGTTTGAAACATTAACACACAGACCAGTACTTAGCAAAGAAAACTGAGGCAATAAGATCGGTCTCCTGGCGTTGAAACCATTAAGAATTAGGAAAGTTATGGGATTTGGTAAAATAAGCTATGATAGGGATTATCCGCTCAGTACCAAACATCCACTCTTTCAGCCAAGACATTTCTCCTTCTCTCTGCCAAACGAAACATTCTCCGAGACATTAGCCACCTCTCGGGTTCAGAAATATCCTCTTGCAAATGTTGTAATGGGCGTTATTTTTAAATATCCCACCGGAATGTGAGCTTTCGTGGCTGGGCCAATATTCATTGCCCAGCTCTATTCACCTTTCTGATGGGATTGGAGATCTACCTTTTTGAACATCTACATTGCCTGAGATACAGGAAAGCCCACTGTGTTTCTGGGGTACAGTTGCAGAGTCAGGATGGCATGGTGGCTCAGTGGTTTGCCCTGCTGCCTCACAGCACCAGCGACCTAGGTTCAATTCCCGCCTCAGTCGTCTGTCTGTGTGGAGTTTGCACATTGTCTGTGCAGCTTTCCTTCGACAATCCAAATATGTGCAGTCAGGTGAGTTGGCCATGCTAAATTGTCATGCTATCCTAAATTGTTAGGGGAATGTGTCTGGGTGGATTACTCTTCAGAGGGTTGGTGTGAACTTGCTAGCCCGAAGGGCTTGTTTCCATGCTGTAGGTAATCTAATCTAATCTTTTTACCCAGCAACAGTGAAGGAATGACAATATTTTTCAGTCAGAATTAAATCTAGTTTGAAAGAGAACTTGCATGTGATGGTGTTTCTCTGCATCTACTGTCCTTGTTCTGCCGAGAGATCATGGAAAGTGCTATTCAAATGAGACTTGCACTGGTTTGCATCATGTTGATGATTTTCATTGCTGGTCATGATGTCATTGGTGAAGAGAGTGAGTACTAAATGATATGTGTGCCAATCACTAGGACCAGTTGTCTGTCCTGTACAATGTGGAGATCTGTGAGTGTTACACTCAATGCTGCATTTGAGCTGCACTCAGCCATTAGATGGAGATCATTCCATCCCAGTCCTGACCTGTGCTTTTGGATAGTGGACATGGATTATAGAGGCAGTCAGGGAGCTTACTGTCACAGTTATCAGAGTAACTGACATACTGCTGTGGCTACAGCACTTGTGTGGCTGGGCCAGGTCATTTTCTCATCAATGGTTAGTCCATGGTATTGATAAAGACAGACATCTGTTGATGCTGGAATTCAAGGTACATCTATATCTCTAATTTTGAAATTATGATAAAGGAAGGGCATCATAGAGGCAGCTGCAGATTTTAGGGTCAAAGTACCACCATGCAGAAGCCAGCAGAGATGCATGGTGACTAAGATGACTGACCTCCAGAAGCCCTAACCAATTCCACCTAAGGTCAGGATGAAACAAAAGAGTGTTGCAATCTCATTGAGTTCAGTTTTTCAAGGGTTCCTTATTGTGAGCATGTGCTCAGAATTAATATGTTTAAGAGCTGAAGATTTCTTTTCAGGAATTAAACGTTAACTGGAAAAATAAGTAATTGAGGAACAGATCATCAATCCTTCTGTAAATGTAAGGTAAACAATTCTGAGTTTGGTGCATTACAGAGTTAACATGTGGAGATGGTAAGCACAGCAGATGCTGGAAGTCAGAGTGGACATAATGTTGAGCTGGAAAGGTCAGGCAACATGTGGCTGTGTCGGAAGGTATGAGGTTACAGTAGAATAAACAAGCAACGAGTGACAGAGTTTGGGCTCCTGGCCGAGTCGGAACGTTTGTCACTATCATACTAAAGTAACAGAAATGCACCTAATGCTGGAAACTGGACTTGTGAGCAATGTTATTGACATAAAGTACAATGACACGTCTAGATATAAAGAACTTTGTGACGTAGATACGGAAAGAATATCTACACTACTAAAAGAAATGGCAAATGAAGTTCATTAATGTGGAATACTTCTTCAGCGTTAGAGCACTTGGTAGAGGTAGAGGCTTGTATGGTATATTAAAGCACCATGTTAAATGTTCGGAATTCTGGACTGTCAATTCGAGGTGATTCTCCCCAATTTAATTATCAACCATAATCTTAATATTGCAGTTAGTAAAGTTAGTTATTTGGTGAAACAGACATTTGTATTCCCATTCATTTGTATTTTTATTTTTATATATTGTCTTAAAGCTGATTGACTTTTCACTGATTAACGGTTCACTTCCTCCTCCCAAGGAGGACACACACCTCAAAGTGAAGAGCAGCGAACACTCGAAATTTAACTGTGGGCAGATTATGAAAAGCAGATTCAACGGTTATTCATCCAATTCCAATCAAATACTAATGTGAAACAGTCCAGCTGTAAATCCAAGATTAATAACGTACAAGTAGTAAATTAATGTAGCCACATCCCCAAGCTTGTCCTAACCTTGCTGGAAAATTAATCAGTACCAACAATATTATTTGGGTCAACAAAATATTTGTACAGGGCACTTCATTGAACTAACGTTGTTAATCTGCCATTTTAATTTCATAACAACTATCACATCTGTTTATATTTACTGGGACATTTCACTTTATAAATTAAGCGCCAAACATATGCAGCCAGCTGCAAAGATTTCCGATTTGCAATCCATTGCATACTGCTCCTGAATCTGAAACGTTTCCTGTGATTTCTCTCCGCAGATGCTGCCAGACCTGCTGACCTTTCCCAGCAGTATCTGTTTTGTTGTTGCTATTGCTGTTGATTCAGTCTTCTGTACTGCACTAACCTGTGGCTCTATGGCAGCCATGTTTTCTCATTCTTACAGTCTTATCGAATGCCACATGAATCTCATCTGATATTTTTCCAACCAACACTCCAACAATAACATTTTCTGTCAAGTGAACTATTTTGGAATTGAAGAAAGGGGACGTTATTGCATCAAAGAGTTTGATCCACTGTGTTACTCCCCTGATGTAAAACACATTGTGCCAGATGTCTCCCACCCGGCAGGGTTAGTGTAGCAGCCCTGACATTTAGAGTGTGCTGTGGGAGTGAACAGCTCAGTGTTTAGAATGCTACAAACATTTATAAACATCCAACTGTGAGCTGGCAACAACGAATCCCTTCGATACTAACTCATTCCCACCCCCCTACACAATTTCCAAACTTCAACAGCTAAGAAACAGGGTGGCTTTACACAGTATCGATATGTGACCTCCTATAAACACCCCACCTATAAACCACATTCACTATTTGGACAGACATCCCGTGTGACACTTGGTGCAATGACGTGCCATGTTGTGGGCCAAGAACATCATTCAATCCAGGATAATGAGGCAGTACAACATACATATCTTTTTGACAATCAAAGGATTCAACAATATACATCTATAATTCATATTCTTTTAGCAGTGTGCTATGGATGGGCATGAATCAACCGGTGACCCAGATATATTATCCAACTCAACAAGTCCCTGAGTCCTGAGCATCAGGTCAACTGAACATGCCAACAGCAGAGCTAACAATCAGTCCATATGGCCGGATGTTTTTGATCCCGATTGACCCTTGGAGGAACACAACGATATCAAATATCCTAAATCGCACACCAGTCACCCAAAACCAACTTGCCATTCATCAGTGAAAAACCCTATTGTACCACGCAATCTCCACCGTTCTGAGCCCCGTGGACCAGGTGAAAGAACAGAGATCTCGCAAAGTTGACGGGATACTGCCCTCCATGGTGTAACTCTATGGTCTCACATTGAATTGGTTTTAAAATATATCCATAGGATTCACCTAAAGGTACGCACAAATAACCATAACAATAATCAAAATAATAATAACACTTATTCAAACTGGTAATCAAAGTCCAAATAACAATCCCAAACGAATGTACGTGGGAGCCCCTTCACATTGACCAGTATTGCTCCAGGAGCATCAAAGGGTAACAGCAACAAAGTGCAACATGGGAAACATCCTGTTAGACAATGTTGTTTGTTCCTCTGTGTGAGAGCTGTTACCACTGTACTCCAGATCTCAGTATTTGTCCTAGTAAACTCCACACCACAGCACTGTCCACCGTTTTACAAATGGCACAACTCTCTCGTCTTTTTGCCAATCAAATAATCCAACATTACACATCATAATTGGAATCCTATGTTCAACGGCCCTCCCAGTGAACTATCCTCACAAATATCATGCCCCCACACATCCACTGACTGAAAACAACAGACAAGATGGTCAAAGCTATCCATGCTGACATTCTCTTCTCACTCTGTAATAACTTGTTCAACTCGATCGTTGCCCACCTGTTGTATCTGGGCCTATTTAGAGCGAGCTGCCTGAGCAAGACCCCCAACACAATCCCTTCCCATCAAGGAATGGGAAACACCAGGTATCACTAACAGGTGGGTTGTTATATAAACCCATCTGACCAATAGCAGGCTTTGGACTCCCACAGACAGAGAGAGAGAGTGGTCTTGCTAAACACTTTCTAGACCAGCCAGGGCTTCTGCTCAGCCCAACCCCATCAAGGTGGGCTCTGGGTAAACCTATTCTGCACAGTATAGAGAAACAGGTAATGCTGCACATTACTGAGGAACCTACTAATCAAACGAATTTCTTTGAACTCAATAAGTGAGGATACTGGAATTTAGCATCATTATTTGCCTTGCTAGATGGAAATAAAATGATTAAGAGTCAGAGAGTGGAATAAGTCTGATTTAATGCAGAGATGTACGCAACTTAAGTTGTTATAAGACTTACCAGGAATACCAACAACAGCAAGGATGGTGCAATATACTTTGACGACCTTTTGTATTGGAAGATGCATTTTGTTGATTGTGAAACAACCTGTCCTTGCTGCTGCCAATCTGTTGGAACGGGAGCATTCCCTCAAAACTGGAACTGACACAGAAACAGTATTTTTTTATATATACTGTATTGTATCTCCACAGAGAAATTGTGATTATATCTTAATTTTTTAATATCATTTTGAACAAACAAAGTATGACAACAGGTTTAATTTAGTGATGTGATATCATTGAGATTTTCCGCTGTAATTGAATACCCTAAAGACTAGATTAATCTGAACCTATCAGGCAACAAAGTTAATTTCAATTTATCTTCAAATGACAATACTTGCATTGTTCCATATCCTAACAATGCCATACATATCTAAATATCTTCTGATATTCTTTTTCGTGAAGCCTTTCATTTTGCTGAGGTTATCCAGTCATTCAGTACCTCATGCTGTCCAGCTCCTTGAGAGCTGTTCTACTGCACCCTGTTGTCCCACTGTTGTTCTTGTTCATTCAGTTTTACAACACATTTGGGAAAGTCTATCTGTGAACGAGCACTCTAATACAGAACGTGAAGCTGATACTGATCATATCAAGAACTGGAACTGATACTCAGACAAATGCGAGAAAAGAAACTAATTCGGAACCTTCCCTTCAGAATTACAGAATGACAGAATCACATAGAGGAGAAATAACTGGGCAGCTATCATGTTTGTCCCACTGAAATTATACTGAATCCACATTCATCCTATTTTTCAGCACTTGGCCCGTGGGCTTGAATGTTATATTTCAACTGTTCATCAAGTATTGTTTAAAGGTTGAGAGGTTTCCCGTCTCAACTACACTCCCAGTCAGTGTATTGCAGGCCCCTTCCATCCTCGAGCAGAGAAGTGTTTTCCTCATGCTCCCCACTAAGCCTTTCAGTTTAAAATTATCCCGCCTTCTTATTGGACATTCGACAATGGGAAAACAACTACTGTTTATCCGCACTGTCCATGCCCCACATAGTATTATTTACCCCGATTCCTGCTCTAAAGAAAGCAGCCGAGCTTATGAACCACCCTCTTCACAGCTGCATTGTGACACCCACAGCAACATTCATGGAGAATCTCCTTTGCACTTCCTCCAGTTCAATCACATCCATCCTCTGGTTTCAGTGAGAACTACACACAATTCTCCAACTCTGGCCAAAACAAAGTCCTGATTGATTCTGGTTTTTTGAAGTGGGAACCACGAGGTAGATGAAGACTGTGCAATAACCATTTTCTACATGGACTTAATCAAGATCTTTGATAAGGTATCGTATGGGTAGGTTGTTGAGTAACGTTAAATCTCATGGGATCTAGGAGAGCTAGCCAACTGGATACAAAATTGGATTGATGGTAGGAAGTGTTGTGAAGGTGTAGAGGTACTGTACCTTTAAGGGAGTTGAAAAGCTAGCAAAACTACCTGATCGAGCATAAAGTGTTCTGAACAAGGTGACAATGCAACACGTGGTTGACACAAATAGAACAGATAGGTTGTCATGAGACAAAATGCAATTCAAATTCGGACAATCAGATTTAATTATGTCCCAAGATACCAAACTCCAATCAAGTTTGAATTTAATAGTTTAATAATATTAAAACCAATGAAACGATCTGTTGTTTTAGGATGTAAGACCGGACATTGTTGAACAGTTGAGAGAGAACTGGCACGGGCACTGCTAGCACAAGAGGTCTCTGAAAGGTGCCTATCTGGGGAAGGGGTTTGCACTGCAGAACATCGAGGCCGACCTGGTGAGAATTTGCAGAGGAAAATCTACAAAGGAGATGCAGCAAAGCTGACTAGGTTTGAAACGGGATTTTATTTTGTAAATCATTATCAGGATTTTTTGTCAGACTAGTATTGTAGCGTGGGAGGAAAAGATAAGTTTAAGAGAAAGAAGTTTCAAATAGATGTTGGATTCAATATTCTCTGTTCGACTTAAAGAATAAAGTTGCTACTTTTTACTTTAAATAGTGACCTCTGGGAAATTTCTTTGCCTCTTGAATTTTAACAGATTACAGCACGGGGTGAATCTTTTCTGTGTTGCTGGTTTAAATTAGCAGAGGGATTTACCCATGCTCTAACAGTTTGGGGGCTTTTGTGCACGATCTGAACAGGTTTAGACAGATCGCGCTGGGATTTGTTCAGATTTGAATCGATTTGGGGAATGTGAAAACCCAATGGATTTAATTACTTGCAGGTTAGTGTCCTAGATCTTTAAATAAAATGGAGGTGGGACAATTTGTTTAATTTCAATGACTTGTGTTGGTTAAACGTGAGAGAAATGGCTCTTAGAATTGCCAAAGAATTTCTGGAATTTGAAGATGATTCTCAAATTTGCCAAGAAAGTTTATAAAGTAAGAAAAAGGCCATACTTTTAGAATTAGTAAATAAGTTAGATTTGGGTTTGACCAAGGATTAAAGTAAAGTGGAAATTATAAAGGAATTACGCAAACACTTAGGTGTATTAGAGAAACAGATAATTGCAGTCGAGGTGGAAAAACTTTAATTACAATTGAGGAAAATGTAGTTAGGATATAAACAAAGACAGAGAAAAGGGAGAGAGAGAGAGAGAAAGAGAGAGAGAGAGACAAAAGAGAAAAAGATAAGTTTTTTAGCTGAGCAAAGAGGGAGAGAGAGAGACGAAAGGGAGCGAGAAAGAGAGAGAGAGAATTAAGAAAGAGAGAGACCGTTCTTCACTGAGTAAAAGGAGAGAGAATTTGAACTTGAGAGGTTGCGACTTCGTCAGCAAACTCAAGTTATCAGGATGGAGATTAAAACAGATGGTAGTGATATAAACAAATATGTCAAAACTCTGCCGCATTTTGATGAGAAAGATGTCGAAACATTCTTTATTTCATTTGAAACGTTGTCTGGGCAGATGAAGTGGTCCCATGTTTGTTAAGACTAATCTGGGAGGCGGAGCAAGTTATGTCAGATGAGGGATCAAGAGATTATGAAGAGGTCACTCACGCTATTTTAACTGCTTATGAATTGATACCAGAAGAATGCAGACAGTGTTTCAGAAACAAAAAGAAGGATCCAGGTCAGACTTATTCCAAGTTCGAAAGAATTAAAAATAGCCATTTTACAGATGGCTGCATGCTTTAAAAATAGAGGATGTGTCAGGCCTTACGAGAGGCTATGCTGCTGGAGAAGTTTAAAAATTCTTTATCAGAAATGTTAAGAATTCACGTGGAGGAACAGAAAGGTCAGAAAGTGAGAAGGGCAACAAGATTAGCAGATGGATACATGTTGGTGCATAAGACAAGCTTCCGGCCATAATCTTGTACTGTGAGGTACAGAAGTTGGGAGAAGTAAAGATCCTACACTGCAAAACCATGAGAAGAGAGCACTGGTAAGAATTTACCACAGGACAAAAAAGAAGCAAAAGACGGTGGACAGGGAGTTTGAAAGGCCTCGGGTGTTTCCACTGTGGTAAGGTGGGACACATAAAGTCACAGTGCTGGTTGTTGAAGAAAAGCATTATGGGAAAAGATGTGGTAAAATATGCTAAGCCAGTAGCATTAGTAGAAGCAGAAAAGGAAACCCCAAGAAGAGCCGAGGAGATGCAGGAGAATGCACAGTCTGGGCAGGGGCTGGGTATGGAGTTAGTATCTGATCTCTACAACTAATTCACCTCTGTGGGTAAAGTTTACTCAGAAAGAACAAGGGGGAGTAGGACAAGAAGTTATGATTTTGAGAGATACATAATCTAACCAGTCGCTGATAGTAAGGGATGAGTGAATATGCACCTTTTCTGATCTGTTACACGAAAGTATGGCAATTTGTGGAATAGATGGAGAGAAATTTAGCGTTCCCCTATGTCTGATCTATTTTGAAGTGCCAACTGGAGACTGGGTAATTTGCATTAGGAGTGATTGACAGAGTGTCAGTTCCAGGAATCCAGTTTGTTTTTGAGAATGATTTGGCAGGGTCCAAGGTGGTCCGTTGTTGAGGAGAAACCCAAGGAAGACCAAGAAACTGAGGAGTTAAAACAGAAATATCCTGGTATTTCCCCAGACTGTGTGGGAGCCAGATCCCACTATCATAAATCACAGCACGAAGTAAAAACTAAAGAGAAAGCTGAAGGAGTTGAGGTTCAGTTAGCGGATATCCTGTCTGATGAAATGGTTCAGGAAAAAAATAACCTGAACAGGTCGAGGGACAGACAGAAGTGTTTAGGCCTGAAAGGCTAAGGGACTTGCAACAGGAGAACAAGATGAAAAAAGATATTTATATATGTAGATGTGTACTCTAAAAAGGATGCAGCGAATAATCCAGAGGATTTTATTTGAAAGATAGAATCCTAAGACGAAAATGGAGATCATGGCAGGTTAGTACAGAAGAGAAATGGGCCGAAGTGCATCAGATTGTGTTGTTGGTAGCATATAGACAGGAGGTGTTACGGATAGCAGATGGACTACCAGTAGGAGGTCACCGAGGGGTATAAAAGACTCAGGCTCAGGTACAAAATAATTTTTATTGGCCTGGAATGCACAAGGGCGTGGTACCCTTTAGCTGTATGTGTTATTAATGCCAAATGGTAGGTAAACCAAAGGTGGTAATAAAAACAGCAGCTTTGTTGCCAATTCCCACATTGAAGAACCTTTCATGCGGGTTATAACTGATTGTGTAGGTCCCCTCGCGAGAACGAAAAGTGGGAACCAGTGCTTGTTAACCTTAATGCATGTGACTACCAGATTTCCAGAGGCAATTCCATTCCGGAGTATCAAGGCCAAAAGGGCTGTGGGGACGTAATGCCTTTCTTCACATTGTATGGGCTACCCAGAGAGATTCAGTCGAACCAAGCATCAAATCTTACTGCTCGGCCGTTTAAGGAGGGTATGGATAGTTTAGGTATACAGCACTTTAAATCCAATGCGTATCATCCTGAATCCCAGGGAGCTTTAGAAATGTGGCACCATACTTTGAAGTCCATGTTGAGAGCATACTGTCAGGATTATCTGAATGATTGAGATAAACGTATCCCATTCGTATTGTTTGCCATTAGAGATGCGCCAAATGAATCTACTCAGCCCACTCCCTTCAAGTTAATATTCGTGCATGAAGTGAAAGGCCCTTTGAAATTAATTAAAGAGAAATTTATTGGACCAAAGTCGGAGATCTCACAATTAGATTATGTATTAGAAGTGAGGGTGAGCTTAAATCGAGTAGGTGAGTCGGCTAACCCTAACCCTAACCCTAACCCTATCTCTGCCTTTATTCCTGATGAAGGGCCTTTGCCCGAAACGTCGATTTTGCCTGTCCTCGGATGCTGCCTGAATTGCTGTGCTCTTCCAGCACCACTGATCCAGAAGCTGGGTTAACAAGCTTCTATTTGGAAGATGTAGCGATCTTTAGTAAGTCCTGGAAATATCACATGATACCATTGGCCGAGCCCTAAGAATGACGGTGAAAAGCAAAACTTGGAATATACTTAAACAAAACTGAATTCGTGAACGCACTGTTGACATTTTTGGGACGCATCATCGGTCAGAGAAGGTTGACCACACAGAAAACAAAAACGAAGGCCATCGAGGAATTTCCATGACCAACCTCGAAGAAAGAGGTGCGTGGTTTTCTGGGACTCAGCGGATTCTATTGGAAGTTTGTTCCATACTTCAGCAATGTAGTGGCACCGCTAATAGATTTGCTGAAGAAGAACACAGAGTTTCACTGGACAGAACAATTCCAGGACGCATTCAATCATTTGAAAGCAATATTAACCACGAAACCAGTTTTAGCGACGCCAAATGTTTCGAAATCCTTCGAAGTTTTCATTGATGATGCTAACAGGATTTGTAGCTTTACTCCTACATGAAAATGAGGATGGGATTGAACTGCCAATTGGTTATTTTTTGAAGAAACTCAACATCCACCAGAGGAAATACTCCGCGATCGAAAATGAACTGTGGAATTTGATACTGGCCTTACAGCATTTTAATATGCATGTCACAAATGACGTGTCAGAGATGGTTGTGTGCAAGGATCCTCGTCCCCTTAAATTCTTCGAATGCTTTAAAGACAACAGCATAGGACTATTCCACTGGAGTCTTATGTTACTGACTTTCAATTTACAAATCGTGCATATTACTGGTTGTAAGAATGTCATCAATAAATTACAGTGAATTTAGCTGATAAAGTATAGATGTGCTTGGTATCTATTCAATGTTTTACATATATGCGGGAGGCAGTTAAAATGAACTTAGATTAAAGTCATATGTATGTTGTAGTGATGTGGCGAAGGGATAGAGAAAAAGAAGATGCCATGTTTTCATTATGAAGACTCTTTTTTTTTTCTTTAGGGACGGTGGTATGAAGGTTTAGATGTGTACTGTACCTTGAAGAAAGAGAGGAAACTGGCAAGGACTGACTGAAAGCACAGAGTGTGCTGAACAATTTAAAAAGGGAACTTTTGCTTGAAACAAATAACGGGAGTTGCGTTGCAAGGGTAAAAAAACAAATTCCAATTTGGCCAATCCGTTTAAATTATGACTCAGATATCAAAATCTAATCGAAATTTAATTTTACTCATGATTTGAAGATGCCGTTGTTGGACTGAGGTGTACAAAGTTAAACATTACACAACACCAGGTTATAGTCCAACAGGTTTAATTGGAAGCACACAAGCTTTCGGAGCGACACTCCTTCATCAGGTGATAGTGGAGGACTCGATCGTAACACAGAGTTTATAGCAAAAATTTACAGTATGATGTAACAGAAATTATACATTGAGAAATTTATTGTGTGTTAAGCCTCTCATCTATTAGAATACACTGATAGTTTCACTTCTTTCATGTATAAATCACAAAACCTTTTTTTTCAAGTAGCATTCTTGGGTTAGCTGTTAACAGTGGTGATATCTAGACAATATGTTGAAGGTGTTGGCCACCTGTGTTCTCTGTCTATGCCATGAGGTTTAGATTGATTCTAATCTAAAAAGTGAGATAAGAGAGTTTTGGATAAATTCATGCAGTTTTTGAGCTCAGAGTTCTACATGAATGCAAGTAAAGTACAATGTAACTCTGCAAGTACAAATTCACCCCACAAAATATATGTGTGCATATGGGTCTTTGTCTGTGTGTGTTTGTCTGTCTGGGTGAGGGCTGTGAGTGTGAGAAAATGTGTGTGTGTGTGTGTGTCTGTAGTGAGTGCAGAGTGTCTTAAGTCTGTGAGGGGGTGCATGTGTGAGAGTGAGAGTGTGTGTGTCTATATGGGTGTGTTTGAGTGTATGTTTGTGCGTCTGTGTGTACCTGTGTTCGTGTGTATGTGAGAGTGTGTGTGTGGGAATATCTGTAGTGCAATGGTGATCACCTGTAATGTGACATGAACCCAAGGTCCCGGTTGAGGCCCTCCCTATGGGTACCGAACTTAGCCTTCACCCTCTGCTCGGCCACTTTTCTCTGCTGCCTGTCCAGAAGTGCACCTTGGAGGATGGTCACCCAAAGGTCCGACGCTGAATGTCCTGGACCACTGAAGAGTTCCCCAATTGGGAGGGAACCCTCCTGTCTGTTGATTGTTGTGTGGTGCCCATTCATCCGTTGACCTAGCGTTTGCTCAGTTTCCCCAATGTAACATGCCTCCGGGCATCATTGCCTGCAACGTATTAGATAGACAACGTTGGCTGAGTCACATGAGTACCTGCCATGTACAAGGTGGGAGGTGTTCCCACGCGTAATAGTGGTTCTCTGAATGGTACCTGTCAATAAGAAACGTTGTGCAAGAGAAGACAGAAGAAAAGATGACCCAGGAAAACACAGAGGAAAATCTACAATGCTGGCTGGTTTTGAAACATGATTTATTTTGTAAATCTTAATTCAGTTTAAAATAAAATTGGACCAGTATTGTAGAGTGAGAGATGAAAGATAGATTTAAGAGAAATGAGTTGTCAATAGCTATTGTTTTAAGGTTCTCTGTGGGACTTAAAGAATAAAATTGTTAGTTTTTACTTCAAATAGTCACATCTGGGTTAAATCTTTGCCTCTTGAAAGGTAACAGTTGACGGCACAAAGTCAGCTTCTGTGTATTGGGTTTACATTTGCAGAGGGGTTTACCCTGTGTTGTAACAACTGATAACTTTCAGCCCTGTCTCATGGGCGGTTGAGCATAGGCTTGATGTGACAGGGAATTGGGTGACACCGGGATCACTGATTCGCAATCCAATTGTCTTGTACCATAGGCTCTCACAGAGTCAAAGAGCCATGGAGGTTGATAGCATGGAAATAGTCCCTTCAGCCCAACATTTCCATGCCCTCTAGGCTTAGACTTTCCTACCCTGGGGACAAGCGGTTGGCTGTCAACTTTCTCCATGCCTCTCATATTTTACTCCAATAATCATTTGATTGAGTGGCTTGTGCTTTGGGGATGGGTGGACACAAAGGGATTGTTCCTGCTGGAGTTCAGACGAGTTAAGTATAATCTGATCAATGTCTATAATGTCTCTCATGATCTGGAAATGGTGGATGGGCAATGGATGTTTCTCCTTGTGGGTGAGTTCAGACTGTGGGCACGGTTTGAACATTAGTGGGGGAGTCACCCTTTTTGGACACAGATGAGAATTTAGTTTTTAGGGCTGTGTAACTTTGGAACTGATTGTCCCCATCCCATCACTTTCTGGGACAACGAATATATTTAAGTTACAGCTAGATGTATTCCCTTGCATAATAAGAATCTAAGGTTACTCTGGGACGATGGGTATGGTGAATTCTGAAATGGCGGAGTCAGTTCCAGTGCGCAAGTGACCGACTCAATTCCAGTTTTATGTGTTTCTTTGTAATAATTCGATATCTGAATCTTTATTATTATGATTAATAGCAGTAATTTTGAACTCTGTTATTTTGCATTTGTGTGTGTGTTTAGAGAGAGAGAGAGAGAGAGAGTATTTCTAATGGTGTTCCTAAGTATGTTGATGTGATACTGTGCCTGTCTGCCTGCATGTGTCCATCCGAGTGCACAGTCTGAGTGTCGATTATCCCATGGTGTAACTGCCCATAAACCCCATCCTGTCTCTGCCCCAGTAATAATACACTAAACATACAGACCACTGTACAATCATACATACTGTCACAGTCTCTCACACTCAATGCCAAACACCCACTGCTCTCACTGTGTCACACACAGTCACTGACTCTGACACACCCTCATACTCTCTCAAACTCAATTTCCTGCTCTCAGACTCTCATACTTTGCAGCGAAAACACTCACACTCACAGCCCCTCACTCTTATTCAGTCACTCTCATTAAATGACACATTGCACTGTCAGCACATGCGCGTGTGCGCACACACACACACAAACACACAATGCACATTCTTGTCCTTGCTCACTCAAACATTCATACAGATGTAATCACATGCTCTTACACACTATCAAACACCCTTGTGCAGAGACACTGTCACACATGCACACAGTTTAATCTGATCAACCATATGGTCAAATATCTTGACTGAAGAGTCAATAACAAGGGGCACACTTTTAAAGTGAAAGGCAGAAGTTTTCAAAGTGAATTTGAGGATTGTGTTCCCATCAGAGAGCGGTGGGAACCTGGAATTCACTGTGTGAGTGGGTAATTGAGATGGGAAACTTCCCAAACTTTAAAAAGCACCTGGTTGGTCACATGGTGCAGCCAAGGTTCTCGGCCTAGTGTGGAACGTGGGATTAGTTTCGGGATGAGTGTGCTATTGGTGGCAGAGACTTTTTGGATCGAATGTCCTTTCCTGTACGGTATTAATCGATGATTCTATGATATCACATTCGCAACATTCTCAACTGGATTGAAGCATTCTATACATTCACTGCAAATTTCCTTGTTTGATTCTCTCCGTTCTGCTCGGTTAGATTCCCGTTTCCAAATGTCCACATGAACAGTTTCCATTATCTGGGAGGGGAATCTTAAGCCTGACCTAGCTGGATGAATTTCCTGTGTTAATCTGACACACAGGGATTGCAGAAATCTAAATAATCCTTTGCATTCAACGTTCCTTTGATACTGTATATGTGTGTATGTGTGCATGTGTGTGTGCGTGTGTGTGTGCGTGTGCTTACATGTGTGTGTGTACAAGTGTCTGCATGTGTGTGCACCACCATGCTGTCTTGACAGTTTATCTTTTACACCTGTGCGCTGTTAGAGTTAACGTTAATGCTAGATTTTGTGCATCGCCAGGAATATGAGTAGGTGCCAATCAAGAGTAATCTTACATAACAGTTGCCATCACTGCTAATGACGTTACACAATGCATTGTACTGTGAGGAAATTAACAGCAGTCAGTATCATTATATTGCACTGTCATTCTTAGACTAAACAATATTATTAAATGACACTTTTTTGAAGATTTTCTTAAATTAGCATCATTCCACAACAGCAATGACTAATGGAATGATCTATCTAGCCTTCACAAAATATTCCCTACACATTGGGTTCATCTTCCCTTCCTCTCACACACTCAAAGAAATTCTAATGTTTGGAAATTCATGGCCTGAGCTTTGTAATTAACCCCCTGATGAACCAGCCACGCTGAGGACTGCTAAAGGACTGCCACTAATTGTTTTGACACAGTTATTATATGGCCTCGTTTAATCTGAGGGAGAGATGGCTTGATTTATAAAGAAGGTGAAATTAAGGACCTCTGATAGATTTCACACGAAGCCAGATAATGTAAGGGAATTTTTTTATTCTTCATGAAAGTTTGGTTACAATTCTCCAAATAAAGAACATTTACTATCCTCTTATTGCAGCCTTTGGTGTTCTTGGTAAGACAATGTTATTTTTCTTCTTGGACAGTGAATGTTTTGGTGTTCATGTAACAGATTTCAGGAATAATCCTCATTGCAGAGTCACTTATCCATCAGAAGGAACTGGGGAATACAGACTCAATGATGCACATTTACTGAACAGCGCCTCCAGGATAGGTATCAGCAAAGAAATCAACTCTTGGATGTTAATGCAATGTTTGCGTCCAAACAGAATGTTTGATTGGAATCAAGAAATATTTAGCAATTATCTAGAATTAATTTAGATTTTGCTATTAGTGAAATATAAAGTTTATTGGAAGAGCACAGACTTTAAATTTTCAATGTTGTTTTGACCTCAAAATGCAGTCCATTCGTTTACATTATACACAAATCTTTGGGAAACTCGCTGTAAACTCACCTCCAACTATTTCCCAAACATTTCCGTGATATTTCTTTATGGAATCCGACTACTAATCTCTTCTCTTTCATTCTTACAGCAAACCTACTGGTCATCATCATTCTCTCCAGTGGAAATTATGGACTTTCTAAATGTATCTTGCCTTACATAATTGCCATGGCAACTGCAGATTTCCTGGTGACATTTTTTATTGTAATTGTGCATCATATTTTGAATTATCACTTTACACATTCATTTCTATCCTACAATGCTGTTTGTTAGTTCATTCTCTGTGTTAATCCTGCCACACTGGATATGTCTGTGTGGTTCACTATCTTCTTTGCAATTTACCCGTTTGTAACCATCTGTTGTCAGAAGTTCAAATTAAACTACTGCACAGTGAGAACTGTCACTGTGATTTCAACCACGCTGTCTGCCCTGATTTCTTTTTCTGGTTTGCCTATAACTCCAGCTGAATAATATCAAGCGTTGACTGGGGCTGTCGCTCCAATATGGCCTTTTATATATCGCCTTCAGGTGAGGCCTACTCTCGGCAGAAATAAATTTTAGTTGCATGGCTGCCTTTTTGTTTGATATTACTGCTTAACTCTTTGACATTCCAGTGTATTTTAGTGACAAGCAAAGTATGCAGCGCACTGTGGGGTCTCAGCAATGAGAATAGCACTGATCCTGAGATGAAAAGCAGAAGGAAATCCATCGTGTTACTGTTCAGTGTATCAGGCAGTTTTGTCCTATTGTGGCTAACAGCAGTTGTTAACTTTTTAACCAACGAGCTCACAACAACAGCGTATTACCGAGGTGATAACACAGCTCCAACATATTTTGCCACTGAATCTGGGTATATTCTCATGAGTTCCTGTACAAACCCACGTATTTTTACAGCTACAAAACCAAATTCAGGGAAGAGATGACGAAGATGATGAAGCATCCTTTCCTTTTGATATTGACGTTGGTTAAGAAAAAAGTTAAACCAAACCTTTCTTCATAAACTAAGTAAATATTAGCCCGTGATCTCACTCAGAACAGCCTATTCTGATGTGGCTGAGGATTGCACTTGTGAATATTAAATGTTCTTAAAATACATTTTTTCATGCTGTACACCGGCTCATTTCTCAGAGGGAAATAGTTGTCATGGTGTTTACCCTCTGTACAGTCAAATCATTGTCACTGTTTTACCTGACAGGGGCTAACATCACAACGACCTATTTTCATTCAGCAGCATCGCTGTTTTAATCCTGAACAGTCGTTCAGCCCTTTGAATTGTACAGCCTCATCTTCATTTGCCAGATGGATGGCACTGCTAGCTTCTGATTCTATTCTGACCTGAACCTTCTGAGAGAAGATTGGTTCGCTGTCAGCTGGTTTATGATGCACACTGATGCCAACAGAATGGATTCAATCCCTGTCACTGACTAAGGTTCAATCCCTCTCACTGACAGAGATTACCACAAAGTACACTCCTCCTCAAACGAAGGATGGGAATCAGAACCAGGAAATAACGTCTGTGTCAGTCTAGCAGTTACTGTTAGCGAAAACATTGCTACACTGCCTTTTTAAAGGAATTTGTTGCAAGATATTTTGAAATGAAGCAAAGCCAGCAGTGTTTTCTGAAAAGCAAAACGTGGCTAAATAGTCCCTAATCTATGAGGATAAATGAAGCCGGATGGATAAAGAGTGGCCTGCAGATGTAGCGCATTCAAATTTCTAAAGGACATTTATAATGTTACAGCCTGTTCTCGAAGCACATGGTGATGCTACTTTAGTGCGAGAATTGAGTCATGATGAGAAACAGATTGAGGAAACATGGGTCATTTGCACTTCGTTAAACTCTAACGAGAGATCAGTGCTTGTACATTCATAATCACAAAGTGTACTCACACTAATACAGAGTCAAGAAGGAAGTTGATGAGTTGAACAATAAGTCTCCATCAGGAACATTTAGTTGAGATGAGTAAACAAAAAATAGGAGATTGAGTATAATATTGTGCATTGTCCATCTCGTATTCAGCATGGACAAGCAAAATATTCATTAACTGAAGATGACTGGAGAATGTTGAGATACAGGACAGTCTGGGTGGCCTATACAATCAAATAATAGTTTTTGGACAAGTACATCAAACAATTAAGAAGGAGAAAGAAAAGCTTTTATTTGAGTGTTGGAGAAAACCTTGGAAACAGACCTTCAGTATTGACCAACTTTATTCACGATATATATATCATGGGAAGCAGTCAATAAAGTGCTCCGAAATACAATCTGCTACAAGGATTTATACAGTATTTCAGCTGATACAATACTAGCAAATGGCCACTAGATGGCCTACTCGCACGTTCCTTGGGTCGTGCCAAAAATATGTAGAGTCATATTTATAGATGTACAGAATGGAAACAGACCCTTTGGTCCAACTCTTCCATGCCGACCAGATATCCCAACGCAATGTAGTCCCACCTGCCAGGGCCTGGCCCATATCCCTCCAAACCCTTCCTATTCATATCCCCATCCAAATGTCTTTTAAATGTTGAAGTTGCACCAGCCTCCACCATTTCCTGTGGCAGCTCTTTCCATACAGTATCACCCTCCGTGGTGGTTAAAATGTCTATTGATTTCGGTTTATGCAAATAATATGTGGGCGGCACGGTGGCACAGTGGTTAGCACTGCTACCTCACAGCACCAGAGACCCGGGTTCAATTCCCGCCTCAGGCGACTGACTGTGTGGAGTTTGCACATTCTCCCCATGTCTGTGTGGGTTTCCTCCGGGTGCTCCTGTTTCCACCCACAGTCCAAAGATGTGCAGGTCAGGTGAATTGGCCATGGGAAATTGTCCATAGTGTTAGGTAAGCGATAAATGTATGGGTGGGTTGCGCTTCAGTGGGGCGGTGTGGACTTGTTTCCACACTGTAAGTAATCTAATCTAATCTAAGACATCATGGGCCCTGGCACCTGGAAGACAACACATCAACTGCAGGTCTCTTTCATTCCTCCTATCTGTCCATCTAAATATTGTGTCCCCAGCGACAACACTCTCCTCCTTTTTCCCTCTTTCCTTCTGTACAACAGGGATAGAGTCTGTGGCAGAGGCCAGCACCCCAATGCATGCCCCTTAAAGCCTCCCCGACCCAACAGTATCCTAAACAGTATACTTTTTTTCAGGGAAATTGGTGCACTTTTTATCTGTATATAAGTATTGTTGTGTATTGGAACTCTTTGTATTTAAGAATAGAATTGCAATGAATTTGAGGTGTTTGCATTTCTCTGGAAATATTGTTGTGCATTGGACCTGGTCTTGTTTTACATTAATATTCTTCTGCCTTGGACTGGTCTTGTTTTACTTTAATATTCTTCTGCCTTGGATCTGTTTGTGCATCTGCATCAATGTTGTTGTATCTTGAATGTCTTTGTGTTTCTACCTAAATATTGTTGTATATTGTTACTGTTTCGTTTTAACTTTCAATGTTGTTGTGCATTGGAGTTGTTTATGGTGACAGATAAATATTAGGATTAATTTGAGTTGTTCGCGTTAATCCATAAATATTGTTGTGTATTCAAACTGTTTTGAATTGATTTGTTGTGGCCACGTGTATACAAGTACAGTGAAAACCTTTGATTGCAAGCAGTAAAGGCAGGTCATTGTCAACAAAGTCATATATCGGGTGCGTTGGCACAGATGCCATACAAATTACAATGCAAAAGAACTTCGTGAAGCAAGTTCAGCATTAACAAGATCAACATGATTGGACGGTAAAGAGTCTGTTCACCATTCAAGTAAAGGCAGGGATAAGCAACTGTTGAACCTGTTGGTGCATGTATTCAAGTTTCTGTATTTTCCACCTGATGGAAGAGGGCGTAGGAGAGCATTACCGAGGTGGGACGGGTCTTTGCTGATGTTGGCATTCTTTCCGCAGCAACAAAAAGCGTAAAAGGAGTTCAGGGATGAAAGGTTGGCTTCTGTGATGGTCGAAGCTGTGCACACGATCTTCTCTGGTTTGTTGTGGTCTATGGCAGTGAGATTGCTGTACCATGCACATGGACAGTATGCTTTCTACAGTGCATCTGTACAGGTTGATGAGGCTTCTCATCATCGTAATGAATTTCCTCAGCCACTTGTGGAAGAAGATGTATTCTCGACATTCCTTGGAACTTGACGCTCTCAATCTTCTCAACTTGTGATCAATTAATTGAGATGTGGACATTTTCTACTCCTTTCTTTCTTAAGTCACTAACCAGTTCTTTTGTTTTGCTAACACCCAGATAGAGATTGTTAATATTGCACCACGTCACCAAGCACTCTATCTCCTTTCAGTATTCTGAATCATCTTAATTTGATAACCATTCTCCCACGGTGGTGTCATCAGCAAACTTGAAGATAGTGTTTGCTCTAAATTTTACAGTGCAGTCATGGGTGTGGAGGAAGTACAGCTGCGTGTGGAGACTGCATCCTTGGGAGGCTCCAGTGTTGAGTGTTATCCTGAGGAAAGTACAGTCATCGGTTTTCACTGAGTGTAGTCTGTGGGTCAGGAAACCGATGATCCAATTGCAGAGGCAGAGCCGACACATTGTTGTTGTTGGAGCTTTGTGATCATTCTGAAGGGGATTATGGTGTTGAAGCCTGAGCTGTAGGCGATGAGTTGGAGTCTGACATAGATGTCCATGTTGTTCAAATGTTGCAAGGATGGGTGCAAAGCAATGGAAATGGCGTCAACAGTTGACCTGCAAATTGCAGGGGAATGAGGCAGGCTGGGAGGCTCGAGCTGATGTGGACTATAATTAGCCTCTCGAAGCACTTCATGACGATATGGAAGTCAGAAGCACGGGGTGGTAGCCATTAAGGTACGTTGCATGCACTTTCTTTGGTACTGAAATGATGGTGGTCCTTTTGAAGCAGGTACCGATTCCAGCTTGTCAGAGGGAGAGGTGGAAGATGTCAGTGAAATGCCTCCACATAGGTTCGAAAGCACGGCCGAGGCCACTACCCAGGCACGTCTCTTTCCTTAGGTTCACTCTCAGGAAGACGTCTGCAACAGTCACCAAGGAAACATGTGTATTGGGGCCTGACACAACAGGTGACAACACGCCATTGGCGTTTTGCTCGAACCGAGCGGAGAAAGTATTGACCACATCAAGGTGAGATGTGTCTTTGTCTGCTATCATGCTCTGCTTCACTTTGTATGCTGTTTTGTTTTTTTTTAGACTTGCCACAGGTGGCGGGGGTTATATCATTTATTGAGCCCTCTAGCTTGGTCTGTTCTTACCTTTTGAAAACTCTGATGGATTTGAGGAATTCAGACTGGGATTTTCTGTATATATGGGGTTTCCAACTGGCATTTTTATGGACCACGCCAAACTTCCCTTAAAACATTTTAAGAAAGTAATCCAGACCCTAACTTTGCAAGTTGTTCAGAGCAGGTGGAGGATGAATATTCCAAGTGTGATGCGGTTGGCTCAGCCACATAATTTAATACAAAAAATATTACAGTATTATTGAATGACAGCCAAACAAAAAAGAACAGGATACAGAATGCCTTAACCTATACTAAAACACAATAGACTATCCCAACGTAATGATGCTTGTTCCAAATTCCTTCAACAATCCTGATAAAGACCATTTGGCACAAAAGGTAAAATCAAACACAGAGTCGAACAGGCGACAGAGGGAGAGAGAGATGGCAGCAGGATTCAGCGTGGAACATCTTCTTCCATGTAGCTATTTCTTGGACCAGCAGCCTCAAAGTGACTGACTGTTTTCAGTGAACAGCCAGACTGCTGAAACCAACCAAACCAGAGTTCAGCTGAGCTGGGAGAACTGGCCACTCTCCTTTCATTGTACAATTCTTTAAAACTTTAAACCCTTTTGTGTTAGGCAGTATTTGTTAGTAATAATCAAATTAACCTTAAAACCTTTCTAACCTGGACATTTCAGAATGGCTGCTTTTGCGATCTCGTGAAAAAAAAAGCCAACTAACTTTGTTAAAGGAGCGGCATCATTATGCCTCGCCCCTTAACAAAAATGAACAATCAATATCCAAAAACAGTTTCATTTTAAAACTCCTTAATTTTAAACTGTTACTACTCTACAGCACATATATACATTAAATTGACTATAATCATGCAAACATGCACTACTACATATTGTTTCAGTCTATTTTACGGTTGACACCGAATGCTTCCATTTCTCATTCAAGTCTTGACAATGCATCGACAATTACATTTTCGCGTCGTGCCACATGCACAGTTTTCAATAGAATGGCTGTAACA
Source organism: Chiloscyllium plagiosum (assembly GCF_004010195.1). Lineage (NCBI taxonomy): Eukaryota > Metazoa > Chordata > Chondrichthyes > Orectolobiformes > Hemiscylliidae > Chiloscyllium > Chiloscyllium plagiosum. Next base: position 7,881,880 of record NC_057755.1, on the reverse strand, counting down.
ACAAGCTCCAACTCAACAGTCTGGCATTTTGTTATTAACTTTCTCCACAAACCTCAATCAGTTATGAGGAGTCTATATGATTGTCTTGGATACATTACTGGTAACATGGCCATTGAAATGTTGCAACGCCAGCACCAAACTCAATGTCTCCTTCTCAACTGTTGAACATTTCTGCTGATGAATGTTCGATTTCCTGGAGAAATAGGTCTTCATATTTTCTCATCATCTCCTTCTACGAGCACAACACAAACACCTACATGACTTACAGCAATAGCTACTTTGACTGGCTTTGCACAATTAGGCGTGGCCTCATAATAAGACAGTGGTTGTTATAAATCTCAGGCTGCCAAATGCCTTCTGTCAGTTTGCAGTCCGTTGAAATGTCTTGCCTTTCATCGGCAATTCAGTAAGTGACGCAGCCACAATGCTAACATTTGTTACTTCATTTTGATAAAAACTCCTCAATCCCAGGAATCGTAATCCTACTCTTTTCATCGTTTGCATGGGAAGCTACCTAAATACCTGTACTTTTTTTTTTGCATTCTGTGGGGCCATTTGTCCATGTCCAATAATATGGCTCATTAATATGGCCGAGCAAGCTTTGGCAAATTCACTTTTAGACAGGTTTATCATCTTCCGAGGTCAATCAAATAAGTCTGATAAATGTTGCAAATGTTCCTTCCATGTGCGACTAAAAATACCAGGTCATTAGTATAACGATACAACTGGACAATCCGACAATGAACATATTGGTTTGTTTCGGAAATGTGGCAGTTGCAGTTTTCATACCAAATGCCGAAATACTTTAAACTGATACCGTCCATTTGGCATTACAAAAGCAGAATTTGTTATTGTTCTTTTGCACAAAGGAACCAACCAATATTGTCTGATCAAGTCCAACTTAGAAATATAAGTTGCTTGTCCCACCTTTTCCACACAGTCTTCCAAACGTGCAATCAGATAAGCATTAGTCTTTGCAATGGTATTGACTTTGTGACTGTCCACACGTAGCTGCTGGGTACCATTTATTTTTGGCACCATTGCTATGGGTAAGCTCCAGTCACTGTAATTTACTTCGATTATATCATCTTGGAACATTGCATTCATTGAGCTTGTGCCAGTTTTAGAGGTTTATGCCTCTGAGATGTTATTTAATCGGAACAGCATCTCCTATAGCTGCATAATGCACAATTAGGTTAGTATTTCCCAGCATAATTTCCATATATCTCCCTATATGATAGTAATAACTCTTTCAGGTCATTTCTATTTTCCTCTGGCAGGCAGTTTTTGACAAATACCTCATTTTCCAATTTAATTTGAGGAATGTCAAATTCACAATTCTCTGTAAATGCTTCTTCGTTCTGTCCTGTAGCCAATAAGGTGGTATCCTTTGGATTTTCTTCCCTGTCAAAATACCTTTTGAGCATATTCACATGACACGCTCTGTGAGATTTATTTCTGTCTGGAGTTCTTATCAAATAGTTCACATCTCTCAAATTGCTTACGACTTAATAAGGTCCATTAAACCTTGCTTTCAAAGATTCACCTGTCACTGGATACAAAACTAACACATTACTACCAACAGAAACATTGTGATGTTTTGATTTCTTGCTTGTTTCATGTTTCACTGAATGCTGTGATACTTTTAAATGCTCTATAGACAACGTCTCCACTCTATTTAATCATTCCCGAAATTTGACAGACATCCAAATATGTGGTTTCTGAATTTTGATTGAGGGATTTCTTCTTAACCGATTTTACTGGTCCTCTCAAACATGCTCAAAAACGAATACAAATTGTCTGAATTTTGTCGATCCATTTGGTGCATCCCGTTCGCAAAAA
>NC_057755.1:7868675-7879503 GCF_004010195.1 Chiloscyllium plagiosum | reverse complement strand
AAATCCTCTGCAATCCTTTTAGCTGTGATATTGCAAAATAGAACGGCCTCTGGAAATCTGGTGGACTAATCCATTGTTTTTAACAAATACCTGGTTCCCACTTTACATTTTATGTAGGAGTCCTACACAATCAATTAATGCAGGAATAGGTATTGAAGTTGCAGATTTTGTTGCTGCCTGTGGTTTTCCAATTATCTGATACATATGGCATGTCTGGCAAAATTCAACTGCATCCTTCTGCAGTCCAGGCCAGTAAAATTGTTTTCCTATTTTAGCCTACGTTTTCATCATTCCTAAATGATACCCTACTTCCTACAATACTTCGTTTCTTTAACAGATTGGCAAAATGACTTGATGAACTTCTAACCATTTTGCATCTACCTGAATATGTCATGGTCTCTATTTCCTCATTAACATATTTTTTCCATAGTAACATTCGAGGATGCATTCAGATTTTTTTCTGTCTATGCCTTTTCGTACAATTGCTTTAACTTTTCATCTTTCCATAGTAACTCAGTTAATTTCTCTAAGCTAAGGATATCTGCTTTGTTATCTTTCTGCTCCTGGTTTTTCCTAACAATTTTATCAAACAGGGTCTCTGCTAACTCCACTTCAACTTGTGTGTCTGTACTCTTTGACCTTTCCTGTTTCAACTGGTGATTTTGTGACCTCGTGGCCACTCAGTCAGGAAATATCCCAGGATATGCTTCATGAAATACCTCGGTTAACTACTGGCTTTTCAACGACAGTAGGCAGCACTCCTACCTGTGAACCAGCTATGTCGTTATCAAGGACAAATTATATTCTGGAGCTGGGAGTTTGTCCAGTACTCCTACCACAACTTCTCCACTCTTCACTGGACATGCTAACCTCACTTTACATAATTGACTGCTTCTTGATGTGGTGTGAAAGTCTATAGTCCTTCAAACACATCTCCTCATCCTTCAACATCACAGATTGAGAATACCTTGTATCTACTAATATTGCAATTTCTTTAACTACTACACCTGCCCTATGCGAGTAAACATTATTTTCACAGGTTTATCGTTTCAGAGGGTCTGACACCAGCTCCTTAACCAACCTCCGACGAGTTTGTACATTGTGGTGCAGATTTCTAACCTCAACTGGATTTTCCATTATCATTCCAACAGCATTCACTGGCTTATCCTGTTTTCCTACATCTGGCTTCCCACTGCTTCTCCTAACCCAGCAACACAGCGATTTCATGCGGCCTACTTTATTGCAGTGAAAACATCGGAGCTTTTGCCTTCTGTTTCCCCTACATTCTTTTAATTATTGCCCAATGGTAAGTTTTCCTGATGATCTTCACCGAGATCTACATTTCCACTTCCACGTGAGGATTTCTCTTTTCCCCAATTTGCATCTGTCATGGATTGAAATTGATATTAGGAGCCACATTTTGATTAATGCACAAAACGGTGATCATTACCTATTTCAGAGGAGAACCTTGCCAATCTTACTCCCTGCTCTTCCACATGAGGTTTCACTAGTACAGGAAGTGATTTTTTGAACTCCTGTCTCAGTTGCAACTTCTGAAGTTCCCTCTCTTTCATCCTTTCCTCTCTCTCTTTTCCTCTCTCTTCTTTTATTTGTTCTGCTGAATCGATTCCTTCTTTTTTCTCTTTCCTCTGCTTTTAATGTTAATTCAAACTATTATATTTCCGTTAACCTTGCATTGTCTTTCGCCTCTAACTCACGCTGTTTCATTTTCAACTGAGTTTTAGCCATTTCTAAAGAGTCTGATGGGGTTTCCTGCAAATTTAAATGCTGAGCTACTGTTGAAATCAATCTCCTTTCCTCACAGAGGGAAGCAGCTATAACTCCAGCTTGTCTGATAATACCTGCAACTTGGCCTCATTCAACTTTCGTAAAACCCCCAAAGTCACTTCTTTTACCCGCAGAAAACTCTTAGTTACTGAAAGAGCCATTGCTATCCCAAGTACTGTTTAAACCAAACAAATTCAACACCCCAAACAAAAGACACTAACATTTACCACTCACTGCCTTGGTGTCTAATGACCGCATCCCTAAATCGTAACCACATAACAAATCATGCAGAGACCCTCCAAGCTGTTATGGTCCAGGGCAGGCCGCTCAGAACATTTCAAGAAAGTAGCCCGGACCCTATTTTTTTTTTATTTGTTTTAAGCAGGTATCGTGTGAATACTCCAGGAGTGGTGTAGCTGGCCAATCCACTTAGGTTTGCACAAAACAGAACGTATTTGCAATACTACCGAATGGCAGACGAACAAAAGTGAACTGAATAAAGAATAACTTAGCCTGTCCAAAAAACCAACAGACAACCCCAACTTAATGATGCTGTTCCAACTTCCTGCAAAAATTCCGATAAACACCCCTTGGTGAATAGAAAAGGTAAAATCAAATACAGGGTCTCACAGGAGAGATAGCGAGAGAGAGAGAGAGAGAGATTCAGCATGGAACAATTTCTTGCATGTCGCTGTTTACTGGGCCAGCAGCCTCGAACTGATTGACTGCTTTCAATGAAAAGACAGGATGCTAAGAGCCAAACCAAACCAGAGTAGGCTGAGCTGGATAAACCGGCCACTCCTCTTCCATTATACAAGTGATTTTTATTAGACTTGAAAGTTTTTTTTTGCCTGAGGCATTAGCTATAATCAATTTTGTCCAAAGACCATTCAAATCTACTTTTTTGGAATCGTTGCACTTCCGGCCTCTATGAAAAAAAAGGCCAAGGACAGTATAACCTTCTTAAAGGAGCAGCATCATCACAATAGTTACACCGCCCCCCCCCCCCCCCGCCCCCGGTCTTTAGTTGGCAGTGGATTTCCTGGTTCATCCAGTGCTTCCGGTTTGATGAACTCAGATTGACTTTTTTGACACATAATCCTTCGCAAATTTGCTCATGAAGTCCGTGATGTTTGCAGCATACTGGTCTAGGTGTTACACTGAGTACTTGAATACGGACCATTACACCCTTTCCAAGGTGTCCTGGAGATGCTGTTCTCGGACCAATATTTTATTCTGCCCAATAAAGGTCTCTCCACGTTTTCAGCTGCTCATTTTTTGTTTAGAGAGGAACACAGTGATTTGGTCTGATTTTCCGAACTGTGGACGAGTGATAAAGCGATAGGCGTCTTTGATAATGGTGTAGCAATTATTCAGGATATTCAGCTCTCCAGTGGGGCAGCAGCTATGTTGGTCGCATTTTGGCTGCACCGTCTTGGGATTGGCCTGGTTAAAGTCACTGGCCGTGTTGAATAAGGCGTTGTGAAATTTCAGGTCCAGTGTAATTGTGGCAGTGTAAATTTCTTCACATCTGCTTGGGCTGTTATGGCGACTGATGTCAGGACAGAAGAGGTAAACTCGCGTGGCAGACAGCATTTCACCATAAGGCATTCTGTGTCCGGGGAGCATTTTGTGTTTATGTTGTTATTTCAATGTTGTTGTGTATTTGAGCTGTTGATACTTATACATAAATATTATTGTGTCTTGGAGCTGTTGGTGTTTATACATTAGTAATATTGTTTATTGGTAATTTCGTGCGGTGAAGATACACCTGGTAACGACCAGATGGGTCTATCCGCTCATGGATAGATTTCCTGTTTCTGTGCTGCATGTCAAACCGGCGTTTCTCTATGGGATGTCCAGCCGGCTTAGAAGGGAACGTTGAAGCTGAACCTGAAATTGCTGACCCGAGAAAACATTCAGGTGCTCAACAGAAATTTCACAGGTTGGATAACTGTGAAGCTCTCTTTGAGTCTCAAGCATGCTGATGGGAAACATTGAAGCAAAACTTGAGGAGGTTCTTTATTCTCAGAGGTGTTTGGAAGGAAAAAGAGAGAGAGAGAGAGACAGCCCAACTGTCCAAGCTGCAGGAAATCTTACAGAACAGACTAGAGCTGCAGATGGTGGAGGCGTCCACATTAATCTTCTGGTCCAGGCTGTGCAGAATGGAGCCGGATGAGACGTTTTCACGTTTCTTCTTCCAGAAGTTGTACAGGGAGAGCTCTGTGCCCAACAGTCAGAAAGAAGTTGGCATGATAGCGTCATCTCAGTCTGACATTCTGAAGATCGACAAATTATTTTATGCCGGACTGAACGACTTAAAGCCCACAAACAAAGAGGCCTCCAAATCGATCCTGATGTCTATGTCATAGGTCACAACAAAGGAGAGGCTGGATCAAACGTGTTCTCTGGATGAGATCACCATGGCCATGGAGTCCTCAGAAAAGAAAAGAAAAGGCCCAGAAGCGTAGCTCTGTGGGACTTTATTAGGCAGGAACTCCTGGAGGCATACGACAGTCTCTTTCTAGGAGGTAGCCTGCACGAATCCATCCATCATCATTACCTACTAGCGGTCGGGAGAGAGAGAAGAAATTAGAAATTGGTACTAATTTCACTGCTGAATGCAGATCACAAAATCCTGTCTAATGTCATCGCCACCCAGGGCAGGTCTGCTCTGGAATCGGTGATTCATCTTGACCAAACCTGCCCCGTGGCGAGCAAGGCAATCTCGGACAGCCACGTGCTCTTCAGGGATATAATCACATTTGTGGAGGACAGAGAGTGAATACATATCTCACCAGCCTGGACCAGGAGAAGACCTTTCTCAGTATACTGCAGACCTACATATGGAACGTGCCCTACACAAAGGGCTTGGGGAGGGAATCTGCAATTGCATTCGGTTGCTCTATACTAACACCTGTAGTGCAGTCTCAGTTAATGGTTAGAAATATAAAAGCTTCCCAGTCAGCTCTGGAGTCACGTAGGGCTGCCCACTGTCAACTTCCTTGTATTATTTTTGCACCAGAGGAAGGAATAATTATTTGTAACTCATGCATGCATTCCAGACGTATCCCCATTGCCTATCTGCTGGCAACCGTACAGTGTAGTTCTCCTTTATAATGTGTTCCCGTATGTTTCCAGTACTGTTTGGAGTCCGTAGAAAAAACCCACCAGTATTTAATATTTCCTCTCATTCCTATCTCCACCCGTACATGTTCCAGTTGACAAAATGGAAGAGGGTACCAGATGTCTGTTGGTGTGTGATAGCGGAAGAGGGACAGGAGGCTGCTGCAGGGGTCAAGTTACGTGGAGATGACAGCATTTAATTAATAAACATAGTTCAGTATGTTCTTAAGGTTAACATACAGGTGCAATTGTTAGTTAGAAAAGCAAATGCAACGTAAGCACTCATTTCAAGAGAACTAGAATATATGAGCAGGAATGGACTGCTGAAATTGTACTCGGCTCTTGTCAGACTGCATTTGGAATGTTGTGAGCAGGTGCAGGCTTCTTATCTTAAAAATGTTCTGCTAGTGTTGGTTGGATCCAGAGGAAATTTAAAAGAATCATCCCAGCGATATAGGGCTTATTATCAGTTGAGTAGTTGAGAGGTCTGAGTCTGTAGTCGATTGAACTTAGAAGAATGTGGCGGAGATCTGATTAAAACATGCAGAATGCTGCGAGGCCTGTATGCAGTGATCATGAAGAAATAAATTTTTCCCATTTGAAGGGGATTCTGGGATGCAAGAACACTGTCTCAGAATGAGCACGGCCCTTTAGGACAGAGGCAGAAGCAAACAACAAGGATCAAAGAAAATTACAGCACTGGAACAGGCCCTAAGGCCCTCCAACTCTGCGCTGATCCAGATCCATTATCTAAACCTGTCGCCTATCCATCTGCTCCCTGCCCAGTTATGTAACTACCTAGCTACATCTTAAATGACGCAATCGTGCCTGCCTATCCGACCTCCACTGGCAAAGTGGTCCAGACACCCATCACCATTTGCGTAAAGAACTTTACGCACATATTTTGCTTAAATGTTTCCCCTCTTCCCTTGAACTCGTGAGCTCTAGTCAGTGAGCCCCCAATTCTGGGTAAAAGTCTCTTGCTATCCACCCTGGCTGTACCACTCATGATTTTGTGGACCTCAATCAGGTCCTCCCTCAACCTCAGTCTTTCTCATGAAAATAATCCTAACCTACTTAACCTCTCTTCATAGCTAGCGCCCTCCATGCCAGGGAACATTCTGGTGAACCTCTCCTGTACCCTCTCTAAACATCCACATCCTTCTGATAATGTGGCAAACAGAACTGCACGCAGTTTTCCACATGTGATGAACTGAAGTCCAATACAACTGTAAATGACTTCCAACTGTTGTACTCACAACCGAGTCTGATGAAGGAATGCAAGCCAACTTCAGGGGAAAATGGAACTGAACACCAACATCTGTTTTTCAGCAGCAGCAGCAGCATCTGGAGGGCGGGAGCTTGGACCATGGGCCTGCGGGGAGTGGTGAGTCACTGAGTTGAGCTTTTATATTTGAAATCAGAGAGCAGAGGTTTCTAGGAAAGGAGGTATTTTTTTCTGTCCAACCACCTCCTCCAAACTTAAAGACCAGGGGCACATCAGGTAAGTGTCTCTTCTTTTTTACTTTCCGACAAGGGGACTAGCAGGGATGGCAGTGCAGGGAGAGCTTTATTCCTCCTGCATGATGTTTGAGGTGAGGATCGCCATTAGTGTCCCATCCAAGTACATCTGCAGGAAATGCACCCAACTCTTGCTTCTCCAAGACTGTGTTATGGAACTGGAGCGGGAGCTGGATGAACTTCGGATCATTCGGGAGGCAGATGCTGTGATAGATAAGAAAGCTGGGTGACTGTTCGAAGGGGGGAAAACAGTCAGTGGAGAACATTGTGGTTGTTCCCCTGAAAAACATGTATACACTTTTGGATACTGTTTGGGGGGGAGCTTACCAGGGGTACGCAGAAGGGCCCAGGTCTCTGGCACAGAGCCTGTCCCTATTGCACAGAAGGGAAGGAGGGAAAGCAGGAGAGTGTGAGTCATTGGGGACTCAATAGTTAGAGGCTCAGATAGAAGGTTTGATGGGAATGAACGAGTCTCACGGTTGGTGTGTTGCCTCCCAGGTGCGAGGGTCCATGGTGTGTTGCATCGTATCTGGGGCATCCTGAAGGGAGAGGGTGACCAACCTCAAGTCGTGGTCCATATAGGTACCAACGACATAGGGAGAAAGAGGGATAGGGATGTAGGACAGGATTTCAGGAAGCTAGGGTGGAAGCTGAAAGCTAGAACAAATAGAGTTGTTATCTCTGGTTTGTTACCCATGCCACGTGATAGCGAAGCATGGAATAGGGAGAGGTATCAGCTGAATACGTGGCTGCAAGGATGGCGCAGGAGGGAGGGTTTCAGGTACTTGGATAATTGGAGCTCATTTTGGGGAAGGTGGGACCTCTACAAACAGGACCGTCTTCACTTGAACCAGAGGGGTACTAATATCCTGGTTGGGAAATTTGCTGGTGCTATTCAGGGGGGTTTAAACTCGCTCAGCAGGAGTTTGGGAACCTGAGGTGTAGTTTCAGTGTTAAGGTGGATGAGAGTGGGGAGGACAGGGGCAGGATTTCACGGTCACAGGACTGTGCTGGCAGACAACAAGCTGGTTTGAAGTGTGTCTACTGAAATACAGAAGGTAAGCTTGCAGCATGGATAGTTACCTAGGACTTCAATGTTGTGGCCATTTCAGAGACATGGATAAAGCAGGGTGAGGACTGGATGTTGCAGGTTCCAGGGTTTAGATCTTCCAAGAGGGGCAGGTGTGGCCTTATTAATCAAGGATAGTATTACAGTGTCTGAAAGAACTTTTGATGAGGACTCGTCTACTGAGGTAGTGTGGGCTGAGGTTAGAAACAGGAGAGGAGAGGTCTCACTGCTTGGAGTTTTTTTTTAAATCAGCCTCCGCAGAGTTGCAGGGAAGTGGAAGAGAGGATTAGCAAACTTACTCTGGGTAGGAGTGAAAGGAACAGGATGGTCATTATGGGGGACATAGCTTCCCCAACATTGACTGGAAATGCTATAACTCTAGTACGTCGGATGGATCAGTTTTTGTCCAATGTGTACAGGATGGTTTCCTGGCACAGTATGTCGAAGGGTTGACAAGAAGGGAGGAAACACTACATCTGGTGCTTACTACTCTCTGAGTGAAGAACCTGCCTATGACATCTGTCTGAAATCTAGCACCCCTCAATTTGTCGTTACGCCCCCTCGAATAGGCTGACGTCATCATCCCAGGAAAACGACTTCCTCTCTCTACTCTATCTAAACCTCTGATCATCTTGTATGTCTCTATCAAATCCCCTCTTAGTCTTCTTCTTTCCGATACGAACAGACCCAAGTCTCTCAGCCTTTCCTCATAAGAGCTTCCTTCCAGACCTGGTCAATCTCCTCTGCACCTTTTCCAAGGCTTCCACATCCGTCCTGTAATGGGGTACCAGAACGGTATACAATCTTCCAAGTGCGGCTGCAATAGCATTTTGTATAGTTTAGATTGGATTCCCTACAATGTGGAAACATGCCATTCGGCCCAACAAGTCCACACCGACCCTCCGAAGAGTAACCCACCCAGTCCTATTTTCCTCTAACTAATGCACCTAACACTATGGGCAATTTAGCATGGTCAATTCACCTGACCTGCACATCTTTGGACTGTGGGAGGAAACCGGAGCACCCAGAGGAAAGCCACGCAGACACAGGGAGAATATGAAAACTCCACTCAGGCAGTCACTGAAGGCTGGAATTGGACCTGGGACCCTTGTGCTGTGAGGCAGCAGTGTTAACCACTGAGCCACCGTGCCACCCCACGGCGGCAGCATGACATCATGGCTCTGGAACTCAATCCCTCTACCAATGAAACCTAACATAGCGTATGCCTTCTTAACAGCACTATCATCCTGGGTGGCAACTTTCAGGGATCTATGCATATGGGCTCCAAAATCCCTCTGCCCATCCACACTACCAAGAATTTTTCCATTGTCCCAGTATTCTGCCTTGGTATTCTTCCCAACGTGAATCACCTCACATTTAGTTGCATTGAACTCCATTTGCCACCTGTCAGCTCAAATTCTATAGTTTAACTAAGTCCCCCTGCAAGCTGCAACATTCTCCCACACTGTCCGCTACTCTACTGACTTTAGTGTCATCTGCAGACTTACTAACCTATCCACCTATGCCTGCGTCTAAGTTATTTACAAAAATGACAAACAACAGTGGTTCCAAAACAGATCCTTGTGGCACATCACTAGTAACCGGATTCCAGGCTGAATATTTTCAATCAACCACCACTCGCTGCCTTCTTTCAGAAAGCCAGTATCTAATCCAAACTACTAAATCATCCTCAATCCTATGGTTCTGTATTTTTTCCAACAGTCTACCATGTTGAACCTTATCAAAGGTTATACTGAAGTCCATGTACATCACGTCAACTGCCCTACCCTCAATAACATGTTTGGCCACCTTCTCAAAGAAGTCAATGAGGTTTGTGAGACACGACCTGCCCTTGACGAAACCATGTTGACTATCTCCAATTAAATTGTTGCTTGCCAGATGATTATAAATCCTATCTCTTATAATCCTTTGCAAAACTTTTCCTACAACAGAAGTGAGGCTCACTCGTCTATAATTTGTTGGGTCATCTCTAATGCCCTTCTTGAAAAATGGCACAACATTTCCAATCCTCCTGTTCTCTGGTTCTAAACCTATCGACAATGACGACTGAAACATCGAAGCCAAAGGCTCCGCTATCTCCTCCCTATATTTCAATTGTCTCCATCCTCTGCATTTTCCTACGCCATTCTATGCATCCTATTGCATTTCCAATCAATTTTGGGGAACTTAAAGACCCCCATAATGACCTCCCTGTTCTTTTCACTCCTACCCAGAATCATTTTGCCAATCCTCCCTTCCACCTCACTGTAACTCTGCGGTGTGACCTCTCCTCTCCTGTTTCTAACCTCAGCCCATAAAACCTCAGTAGACGATCCCTCATCAAAAGTATTTTCAGCTACTCTTATACTATCCTTGGCTAAGAAGGCCAAACGCCCTCACCCCCACCCCCACCCCCCCACCCCCCACTTTACCACCTTGTCAGTTCTGAATGAAAGACCTAAATCCTGGAAACTGTAACATCCATTCCTGACCCTGTTCCATCCATGTCTCTGAAGTAGCCACAAAATCGAAATTCCAAGTACCTATCCATGCTGCAAGCTCATCTACCTTATTTCGGATACTTCTGGCATTGAAGGAGACACACTTCAAACCAGCTTGCTGTCTGCCAACACCTTCCAAATACCACTAAATCCTGTCCATGCCCTCCCCACCCTCATCCTTCGTGCACTGGAACTACACGCCCCTCAGCAGAGAGCAGCGGAAGTGAGGTTGGAGCGCAGAGCTGGTCGGGAAGGTAAGTGATATATAAAGAACTTACCTCGACGCCAACGGTCTTTTCTCAGCAGAGAGCGGCGCGAGCTGGGCGGAAGTGAGGTTGGAGCGCAGAGCTGGTCGGGAAGGTAAGTGATTGATATTTCAGTGGGTTGTTGCCGGTGCCACGTGACAGTGAGGCAAGGAATAGGGAGAAAGCGCAGTTGAACACGTGGCTGCAAGGATGGTGTAGGAGGGAGGGCTTCAGGTATTTGGACAATTGGACTGCATTCTGGGGAAGGTGGGACCTGTACAAGCAGGACGGGTTGCACCTGAACCAGAAGGGCACCAATATCCTGGGAGGTAAGTTTGCTAGCCCTCTTCGGGGGGGTTTAAACTAATTTGGCAGGGGAATGGGATCCGGACTTGTAGTCCAGCAAGTAGATTAGCTGTTTTTCAGGATGTCCAAGAATGTAGGGAGGCTGTGAAGAAGGTAGCACAGACAGGGAATACTTGCGGACACAGAGATGGGCTCAAGTGTGTATACTTCACCGCAAGGAGTATCAGAAATAAGGTGGGTGAACATAAGGCATGGATCGGTACTTGGGACTA
>NC_057755.1:7860090-7866583 GCF_004010195.1 Chiloscyllium plagiosum | reverse complement strand
TCAGCCTGGAGCCCAGTTACATGTGGAGTTCCGCAGGGATCAGTTCTGGGTCCTCTGCTGTTTGTAATTTTTATTAATGACTTAGATGAGGGAGTCGAAGGGTGGGTCAGTAAATTTGCAGATGATACGAAGATAGGTGGAGTTGTGGACAGTGAGGAGGGCTGTTGTCGGCTGCAGAGGGACTTAGATATGATGCAGAGCTGGGCTGAGGAGTGGCAGATGGAGTTCAACCCTGCCACGTGTGAGGTTGTCCATTTTGGAAGAACAAATAAGAATGCGGAATTCAGGGTTAATGGTAGGGTTCTTAGTCAGGTGGAGGAACAGAGGGATCTTGGGGTCTATGTACATAGATCTTTGAAGGTTGCCACTCAGGTGGATAGAGTTTGTAAGAAGGCCTATGGAGTATTATCGTTCATTAGCAGAGGGATTGAATTCAAGAGTTGTGAAGTGATGTTGCAGCTGTACAGGACTTTGGTTAGGCCACAGTTGGAGTACTGTGTGCAGTTCTGGTCGCCTCACTTTAGGAAAGATGTGGAATCTTTGGAGAGGGTGCAGAGAAGATTTACCAGGATGTTGCCTGGAATGGAGAGGGAGTCGTACGAGGATAGGTTGAGAGTTCTCGGCCTTTTCTCGTTGGAACGGCGAAGGATGAGGGGTGACTTGATAAAGGTTTCTAAGATGATCAGAGGAATAGATAGAGTAGACAGTCAGAAACTTTTTCCCTGGGTACAACAGAGTGTTACAAGGGGACATAAATTTAAGGTGAAGGGTGGAAGGGTTTGGGGAGATGTCAGGGGTGGGTTCTTTACCTAGAGAGTGGTGGGGGCATGGAATGCGCTGCCTGTGGGAGTGGTTGAGTCAGAATCTTTGGTGACCTTTAAGTGGCAATTGGATAGGTACATGGATGGGTGCTTAAGCTAGGACAAATGTTCGGCACAACATCGTGGGCCGAAGGGCCTGTTCTGTGCTGTATTGTTCTATGTTCTATGTACACCTCAGGTTCCCATTCCTCTGCTGAGCTAGTTTAAAGCCACACGAATAGGACCAGCAAATTTCCAATCTGCGATATCAGATTCAAGTCCCTACTCTCTAGGTTCAAGTGAAGACCGTCCTGTTTGTAAAGGTTCCACATTCCCCAGAATGACCTCCAATTATCAAAGTACCTGAAACATTCGCTCTTACACTATCCCTGCAGCCCCGTGTTCAGCTGATATGTCACCGTAAAGGATATCTTCCAATGAGTTATTTGACTTGTTTAAAGTTTTGTTTTCATTTGTGAAGTTATAGTGGTTTGAGGTGCTATCGTGCACTGCGAGGCATTCTATTGCAATGTTGAATTTGTTGACACCTACAATGTATCATCTTCATTAAGAAACAATTATCTCTTCACTGAACAACTGCTGTTAGACAGGGAAGGCACATCCCAGCGTTGAGGAGAACAGTTAAGTACCGGAATTTGATTGCTAACTAGTCAAAATCAAGGGAAGGATGCCATTGAATTCAAAGGAGATTTCAAGGTGCGACAGTCAGTGTTTGTGTATCAGAGCCACATTTTCCAATATTTGATATTGACCGATTGAGATTTGCATCCTCCAGTAAACCTCAACTTGAAAAAAATGTTCTGTCACAACTTGGGGTTAATTCACTATCGTCACTTGTTTGCTCAAATTCTTAAATAATATAATTGAGTCGTGTAGTAACGTGACTGTTCCCCTGGTGACACCATCAGGTATAAACGAAATGATTTGAGAAAATATTGCCTCAGAATTTAGTGCAGAGAGATTATCTGCACAAAGAGATTCGTGCAGAAAATGTATCAGTTAATTCATCAGGCACGGAAAATATGTTACGTGATCATTCCAATTATAACAATTCCTGGTAAGTGCCTTCCACCACTGAATTTATGTGAATCTGTTTGAGGTTCGTCCACAATTTCACTCTCCCATTGACAGTGGTACGTGCTGTGACAACCGTCATACAGGGGAAGACAATCAGTGATTTAGATTGAGGTCACAGGTTCCCAGCATCGCTGACTCAGCAGAAAATGCTTACCAATTCAATTTCCCACTGGATAATTCATGGAAATTTTATGCAGTAAGTGCTATAACCTTTAGGGTGAGTTTCGTTCTGGTTTTTAAGTAATTAACCGGCGTGCTTCTCTGTGTCTCTGAAGTTAATCATTATGTTAACAGAGAGAGTTTAGATAGTGGCATGTGCCCTTAATGATTAAACAAATCTTTGTCAGTTCAGTAATCTTTCTCCATCGTATAATTATATATTGTCCAGTGCATCAAGTCATGCTGATGTGCTATGTTTACTAGAAATCGATCAGGTAAACTAAGCATGCTCCCATCGTAGATGAATCTTAACTCTTTATATTTCAAGTCCCTTCTGGAAATGAACGCCAGTCTGAAAGAGGCTTTGTTGCCCTGTTAACGCTATTTTACATATTTGTAATCTGTCCCTCTGAGCTCCCAAATGCAAGAATCGCATTTGCATCCATTCTTTTCCAAGGAATCTTTCGAAAATCACCCTTCTGACCAACTTGCGGTTATTATTTTCATTTAAATGTGCACTGTGGTGTTCTGCCGTCGGTTAGCTCAATTGGCTGGATAGCTACTTTGCAATACAGCGTGATGCTAACAGTGTGCGTCCAATTCTTGCACGGGTTGAGGTTACCATTGATGGATTCTACTTCTCAATCTCTGTCATTGGCTGAGGGACAAGACATTCAGATTGCACCACCACCAGCCATCTCTTTGTTACCAGAGAGGAGTACAACGGTCTGCTCTAGTTTCCAAATGCATGTAGTACTTACTGTATTGTAATGTATTGGATTCTGTCTCCCTCCTTTCCGATGTCGAGGGAATTTTGCACTCTGCTGAGACATTTCACAACTTTAGGGATGTAGAATTCAATGCACACCACTATTTAAACAGTTGTGTTTCAAACTTATCAAACAGCAGTATGCCGCGTGTTGGTTCCATTACCTTTTCATCATTTATGTAAATGTTTGAATGCCAATATAGTAGTGATCTTTTAGCAAATTTGCAGATGACATCAGAATAAGTGATTGGATACATCAAAAGGTTACATTAGAGGAGAGCAGCACCTTGATCACCTGGCCAATGGACATAGAATGCGCAGACAGAGTTTAATTTAGATAAATACAGGACGTTGCACTTTGGTCAGGCAAAGCAGGGCAGGATTGATACATAGAATGGTCGGGCCTTGGGGAGTTTTGTCGAACAGAGAGAGGTGAGTTGCAGGCAGACGGAATGTTAAAGACGATGTTTAGCAAACTAGACTTCATTCGCAGTGAATTAAGTACAGGATTTGGGACGTCATGTTGCAATTGTACAGTTCATTACTGAAGCATTAGAGGAAGAGGGGTAACCTAACAGAGGTTTACAAATTCATGAGGAGCACGGACATGGGGACAAGCCGATGTTTCTTTTCCCCCATTACATCGGCTTAAGTTGATAGGGTAAAGATTTAAAAGCAACATTTCTGTGCAGAGGGTGATGGGTTTATGAAATGAGCTGACAGAGGAATTAGTGGAGGCTGGTACACTTAAAATATTGAAAAGACATCTATATGGGTACATGAATAGGATGTGGTTCAAATGCAGGCAAATAGGTCTTGAATAATTTAGGATATCTTGTCGGCATGGATGAGTTGCAGACAAGGGTCTCTTTCTGTTCTGTATGACTCTGAATTCAAATTAGGGGCACTCCTATTTGTATTTGCAACGACATTTTTGCATATAGACTCTGTAGTTCCAGAACACATTTGCAAAGTGCTATGTGAGACATTGCTGACGAGAAAATGATCTCCTGACAAAAAAGCTTGGGTGGCACGGTGGCACTGTGGTTAGCACTGCTGTCTCACAGCATCAGAGACCCGGGTTCAATTCCCCACCTCAGGCAACTGTCTGTGTGGAGTTTGCACATTTCTCCCCGTGTCTGCGTGGGTTTGATTAGATTAGATTAGATTTGATTAGATTACTTACAGTGTGGAAACAGGCCCTTCGGCCCAGCAAGTCCACATCGACCCGCCGAAGCGTAACCCATCCATACCCCTACATTTACCCAACACTACAGGCAATTTAGCATGGTCAATTCACCTGACGTGCACATCTTTGGACTGTGGGAGGAAACCGGAGCACCCGGAGGAAACCCACGCAGACACGGGGAGAATGTGCAAACTCCACACAGTCAGTCGCCTGAGTCGGGAATTGAACCCAGGTCTCTGGCGCTGTGAGGCAGCAGTGCTAACGACTGTGCCACCGTGCTGCCCGGTTTGCTCCGGTATCCTCCCACAGTCCAAAAATGTGCAGGTTAGGTGAATTGGCCATACTAAATTGCCCGTAGTGTTAGGTGAAGGGGTAAATGTAGGGGAATGGGTCAGGGTGGGTTGCTCTGCGGAGGGTCGGTGTGGACTTATTGGGCCGAAGGGCCTGTTTCCACACTGTAGGTAATCTAATCTAATCATAAGCGGATGGTTAGAGTGCAGGAAACAGACAGCTTTCAAACACCGAGTCTTGGGATGCAACTCCAGTGTCATGATCCTCAAGTTGATCCAGACCCTGATGGTCATGTGATGGAGGAAGAGATAATGCTTCCAGTCTCCAACATTCCATCTTTCTCCCTCAAACTTTGAGTTTGTTTTTTGGGTGTGAGACAGATGTGATTTGTGATCTTAAAGGCACAAAGGGGAATGGACAGAAAGTAAGCATTTCTGTTGAGAATCTGCCACCACAATTTCAATGGTAGTACAAGTTCAAAGGGCTAAATCGACTACATCTTCTCCGAATTCTTGAATCTTAGGCAGTCAACCATAATCTTAAAAAGCAGGATAAGACAACAATTTGCAGCCTTAATGAAACATTTCAAAGAAAAGCATAAATTACCGAAGAAAGCTTGCTGCTATGGTGGCATCTGTGGGGAGAATGCATAGTTAACGTCTTGAGTCCAGCGAAACTTCTTCAGTTGAAGATGTCCTGAAAAGTGATCCTGAATGCTCACCGAAGGACTGGTTAAAGTTTTTAGGTCTCCTTCTTCACTATGCTCCCAAGCAGTGCATTCGAGCAACCCACTATTCTTCAGTGAAAGCTTTATCTTAAAATACCCTCTAATGCTCAGGACTTTCACCTGAAAATTATGCAGCCTTGTTGTCCGTCAATTCGCTGCCCCTCCAAAAACACACACACAAGTTTATACTGTCATTTTTAGATTTGACCTCAGACCCATCCCAACTAAGGCATTTCAGTACGAAGAACATCCATTGCTATCTGGACAGACGCAGAGAACGTTTTATCAACAATTTCCAATTTTCCTTTTACCTTCTATCTATTACAGTTAATTCAGTCGTGATTTTGGTTCTCGCACGTGGAAAGTGTGGCCTCTCTAATTGCACAACGCGATGCCTGGTGTTCATGGCAATGGCGGATCTACTGTTCATTCTCGTGAACGTCATACTGTGGCAACTCAATAATTATTACTTCCCAAGAAATTTCCTGGACCTCACCCCTGTGTGCAGTGCTGTCTTTGTTCTGATTCATGCAACCACAGACTGCTCCGTCTGGTTCACTGTCCTTTTCTCCTTTGATCGTTTTGTGGTCATTTGCTGCCAGAAACTGAAGAGAAAATATTGGACAGAGAAAACCTTGGCTCTGACTCTAGCTACAATTAGCATTCTGTTCTGTTCAGTAAACATTCCCTTCTATTTTCGGTTTCAACCTGAGAGGATAATTGGCAATGTTCCGTGGGGCTGCCGAACAAAGTCAAGTTTTTTTACTGATCCCAAGTGGCAGGGATATAACTGGTTTGATAACATTTTAACACCTTTCGTCCCATTCGTGTTAATTCTGTTGATGAACACTCTGACAGTCAGGCACATTTTAGTGGCTAGTCGAGTCCGCAAAACTCTGAAGGGTCAGAGCAATGGAGAGACTCACAAAGACCCAGAGATGGAAAACCGAAAGAAGTCAGTGATTTCCCTCTTCACCATATCCATCAGCTTCATACTTCTGTGGTTACTGTACGGTACAAGTTTCTTATACTATGTCATTAATAGAACAACTATTGGTGCTTATGAACAAATTGGATACGTACTCAAGGATTTCAGCTGCAGTACGAACACATTATTTTATGCAGTAACACTGTCCAAGTTCAGAGCGAAATTCAGGAATGCAGTGCAACAAGTGGTCTCGTAAATGTGTTCTCTTAATGACTCAGCAAAACAACTGAGGGAGGTCCTCAGTGTTCCCAGTGCAGGAATTGCATATGTACAGCGAGGATTCAACACAATCACATGGATCTGAATACAACACTTAGTGAGGAAGGGGGGTGGGGAAGTAAAATCAGTCACCAGTAAACATGCTCAGGAGTATACTTACCAACCTACGCATAAACCAAATCATCCGCCGACATTTCTGCCACCTCCAAACAGACCCCACCACCAGGGATATATTTCCCTCCCCACCCCTCTC
>NC_057755.1:7829040-7859814 GCF_004010195.1 Chiloscyllium plagiosum | reverse complement strand
TTCAACAGTTTCCTCATTTCCCCTTCCCCCACCTCATCCTAGCTTCTAACCTCCAGAAACTCGATCCCCTGACCTGTCCGGACTTGTCCGACCTGCCCAGCTCCTTTTCCACCTATCCACTCCACCCTCTCCTCCCTGACCTATCACCTTCATCTCCTCCCCCACTGACCTATTGTACTCTATGCTACTCTATCCCCACCCTCCTCTAGCTTATCTCTCCACGCTTCAGGCTCTCTGCCTTTATTCCTGATGAAGGGCTTTTGCCCGAAACGTCGATTTTGCCTGTCCTCGGATGCTACCTGAATTGCTGTGCTCTTCCAGCACCACTGATCCAGAATGCTGTCCCTGATTGCCTGACGAATTGTCATACACGGGGACACACAGACAATGAGTAGTACCAGGCCATTCAGCCCTTCGTTTCTGGTCCACTTGCCATTCCAGAAATTTATGGTTAATCTGATAATAACCTAAAATCTGCATTCACGTCCGCCTACAGAGGACCACCCACCCCTCACCTTCTACAGCTGAACAATAGTCCATTTACATTAAAATTATTGAAGGATATCACAAAGTGACAGTAAGAAAGCAAGAGGTGACTGACGGGCGGTTTAAAATGGATAGAGACTGGAAAAGTGATTCTAAATGACAGACTGGCTATGAATTTTGGGTTCAGCTGGAGCATTGAGTCTTCACGGACAGCCGTATGGATGAGTGTTAAAGACTGTCAAGAGGGGTATCTACATTTCGCCTGCGGGGGAGGAAGGTTAGGGGCAGAAACAGTCCCGCCTGCACCATGATGATTGTCAGACTCTCTGTACAAATTCGCAATAAACAAGTTATTACAACAAGAGAAAGTCTCCGTGTGTTGGTGATCCTCTCATCGACATTTGGAATTATTTTCTGCTCTGCTGTTTATTTTTTGAAGGTTTTTTTAAGCACAACTCCTGTCCACTCAGAACACTTGTATATTGCCCTCTCTCTTTTCTCTGCCTTTTTCTGTCTGCCCTGTCATTCTCTCCCTCTTTCTGTCTGTCGCTTTATTTTACTACATTTATCTCTGTCACTCTCGCTCTCTTCCAGTATTTCACTGTCAGGCTCTCACTATGTTATTCTGACTCTCTCTCTCTCTCTCTCTCTCTCTCTCCCTCTCTCTCTCTCTCCCTCTGTTATTCTGTGTCTCTGTTTTATTCTTTCTACATCTCTCTCTCTCTCTGTCTCCTCTCTCTCTCTTTTCGTCTTTCTCTCATTGATGAAATCAGACATTTCACTCAGCTTAGCAAATGTTCACGTGCATCGGCTCAAGTTCCTTCCTCATCCCTTCAGTCACTGATTTTACCGCAGGAAGTCATTTTCGAAAATACGTCATGTTTGGACACAACCAGCAATATAGTGACACAATATTAATTAGAGCTATGTAAAGTTCTGTGTCCATTTATCTGTGGCACTTTGATTGTCTCTCTTCCTCTCTCTCCTACTATATTTCTCCCCATTCCACCTCCTCCCCACCCCCGTGTCAATGAGGGAGATTG
Source organism: Chiloscyllium plagiosum (assembly GCF_004010195.1). NCBI lineage: Eukaryota > Metazoa > Chordata > Chondrichthyes > Orectolobiformes > Hemiscylliidae > Chiloscyllium > Chiloscyllium plagiosum. The sequence continues at coordinate 7,858,285 of NC_057755.1, read as the reverse complement.
TGTGTCTTTCTCTTTCGGGTGTGATGGTCTGTGTGTGGATAGCTTCATTGTCCTTGGAGGAGTGTCACTCTGTGTGTGCGTCCCTCGTATTATCCTTCTTGCGTTTGTGTGCTTCTGTGACTGTGAGTGCTTCTATCTATGTGTTTGTTACTGTGCTTTATGTTAAAAATCATGCAACATTATGTCTAAGTCCAACAGGTTTATTTGGAAGCACTAGCGTTCAGAGCACCAGCCTTTCATCACCTGTTGGAAGGAGCAGCACTCTGAAAGTTAGTTTGTGATGTGTGATTTTTATCTTTGTCCACTCCAGTCTAAGTCATGACTGCGCTTTCTGGTAGTGCATCTGTGTGTGTTTTGGTCTTGTACATCTGTTGTGCTTCTGTCTGTGTGCAAGTTCATTCAGTATGTGAGTGTGTGACTGTGTGGTTACATTCCCATAATGTGTGTCTGCTGAATGTGTGTGTTACTGTCAGCGTCTCATGATGATTCTGTGACTCCATGTCGACCTGTCTCTGAGTCTCGGTGTATCATTGTGGGAGTCCACATGTGTGTCTCTTCCTGACTCGCTCCTGTTCAAGCATGTGATTGTGTTGTTCAGACTATTGTCTGTCCGTGTCAAGATTTTTCTGTATCTCCAGCAGGATCTGTGTGTATGTGTTTGTTTATGACTTTCGCTCAATGTCTGCATCTAATTGTGTGTGCAGTTCTGTTAATGTGCTTGAGTGTGATCATGTGTGTGTATAGGAATGTTTCTGTGACATTTTTCACGTTGGTGTGTAATGTCTCTTCATGAAACCGTATTTCTGTATGTGTGGGAGGATATGGGATTTGTCGTAGGGTGGTTCTGATTCTGCCTCATCCTGAAACTCTCTTTCCTGAGGAAGGACGATTGAACACTAATGGCAGATCCTGATGCATAAATTGCTCTCAATGGGGTATTTCTAGGAACCCACGATAATTCGAAATATCAGTATCTCTAACCCCATAAACCCTGAAAGGTGAATTGTTACTTCAGTTCAAAGACCTAACTAACTGAACAAGAAAGGGAAATACGCAATGAAACACAGCACACCAGGAAACAGAGCAGAAGCGCTGGCTTGCATCACTGGGATGAGTCAGACATGGCTCTAACTTAGCCCGGAATCTCCCAGCAGGAAAAGTGCAGGTCGTGTTTAAGTTGGACGGGCGGTATTCTTTTTCTCTCTCGCCTTTTTGTCTTCTATATTCATTTCGTTTCTTTCATCTTCTGATGTCTGGGAGGTCGGATGGTGTTGGCTGGGACTCATCGCTTTGTTGGCCTGGAGAATGGAACCTTGGCGGCAGTAGGCCTGGAGCGCGGACTCCTCCCTGTGGTTAGCCTGGCGTGTGGACTTATGGTGGCATCTGTGGGTCATCAACTTTGGCAGTGTCAGTTCCTGGATGAGGGATTCCTGGCAAGGGAGGCCCAGAGAAGTGACCCCCTAGACCTAGATGAATGAAGATGAACTTTATTTCTGTATTTTCTTTTTTTCTTCCTGTATTTTAAAATGGTGCCAGATTATGGCGTTTAATAATGTTGCTCCTTGAACAAGGTTACGTTGTCCTTGGCTTTTTTTTTCAAAAAGGTCTCATAAAGGCAGAGATTCCGATATTTCTGGAAGTATGTACTAGAGAAGGTTTTGAATTCTTTCTTTTTAAACACTTGCACGTGAGAGGGGAGCGGTTAATTTCCCAGTTTAAGGTTTAGTTTGGATTGGTTTTACCAAGTAGTTGGTTTGGAATTGTTCGTCAAAGAAAACTGCCTGGGAGAATACCTTGTGGATTCAACAGACCTTTCGTGACTGACTGTCTCTCTTTGAATCTCTTCTGCAAGAACCTTTGTTGGCCAAAGGGGTGTCGGTGGAGATGTCGCAAGTATTTTCAACAGCATCATTAAGTTGTGATAGAGCCAATTGGTTTTCATATATGCTATTCTATATTCGGTTCTCTTTTGTTCATATGTAAATAAATTCTGCTTTGTTTCAAACCGAATGATTGGGCCAATTGCACTACTCCTGGAATTTCCACCATACACCTGATTAAAACAATAGAAAAAGTTAGGTTTTTAGCTATCTTCTTGAAACATTTTGAGCGGTTATGGCCTGATGCATAATAGATCATGGCACTGTGTGGGATTTGCTATACAGTTCCAAATTGGGTTCGGGTTGTCGTACTCAAAGGGTGTGAGTGGAAGTTATTAGTGTCGTTTTCTTCTGGGTGTTGGATTAAACAGTGCTGTCTGGAATTTGTTGGAAACGCCCCTAGAATCTTTAGAGATTGCTAAAATTCAATTGAAAATGAAGCACCTGAGTTAGAAGTAAATGACAATGAAATGGCAATAGAATGAAACAGGTGAGTTACCATTAAAGCAGAAGAGAGAGAAAAGGAGTGAGAGGAAAGAGGAAAGACAGGGAGTTTGAACTTCATTATTTGACACTTGGACAGGAAGGTCAGCTTAAAAAGATGGAAATAAAGGCTGGAGGTAAGCTGAGTGAGGAACAGAGTGAGGATGAACAAATCCAATGCAGCCAAAGGCTATCATGGATCTGATAAAATATATTCAAGTATTACCTAAATTTGAGGGGAAGGATGTAGAAGCCGTTTTCATCTAATTTCAGAGTGTGGCTGAACAATTAAAGTGGCCAGTGACCATGTGACTCTTGTTTGTCAAAACAAAACTTGGAGATAGATGTAGTGAAGTATTTGCATCATATCAGAGGCGGTACATGGGGCATAAAGCCATTTCAGGTGCATATGAGCATGTGCCAGAATCCGGCAGACAGCATTTCAGGAAACTAAGGAAGGGGCCTGGTCAAACCTACATTGAGGATGAAATCATCAAACAAATTATTTTTGATTGGTGGATAAGGGCAAAAAATACAGCAAACCTATGACGCTCGAGGAAAGGCAATTATTTTGGTGGAGTTAAAAAATTCACTTCCTGATGTAACAAGGTCTCATGTGGAAGAGCAGACAGTTAAAACGGCATTATTATCAGCTGAAATGTCCAATGATTAGGAGTTGGTTGCGAAATCAAATTTTGGCATCCAAAGTCAATTTCAATCCATGAGAGATAGAAATTGGGGAGATGAGAAATCCTCACGTGGTAAGGGAAAGGCAGATCTTGGTGGAGATCATATGGATAATTTACCACGGGGTAAAAAAAATCCCTTGAAGGGGAAACAGACGTTCAAAGGCTCCAGTCTTTTCACGGCAATAAAGTAGGCCACATAAAATCACAGTATTGGTGTGTTAGAAAAAAACATTGGGAAGATGGATAGAGGAAAACACGATAAACCAGTGTAGTTTGTTGCAGTGGTAACAGAAAACACATTGGAGTCTAGAAAGATGCACCAGAATGGTGCCTGGTCGGAGCCTGGTCGGAGGTTGGTTAAGGAGGAAATGCCAGCTCATCTTAATCCATGAACCTGTGTAGGTTAAGCTTGTTTGCATATTCCAGGAGCAGCCGGTAAAGAGGTTATAATGTTAAGACATGCGGGATCCTCTCAATCTTTGATGTTGAAGATGATGAAATATGTAACTCTGAAGGACTATTCCCAGAAATAAAATGCTAGTCACGGGAATTCACGGTGAGAGAAGAAATGCTCATTTGCATAGGGTGAGGTTAGAGTGTCCAGTGAAGAGTGGAGAAGTTGGAGTAGGACTAGTGGACAAATTCTGAGTTACAGCAATATAATTTGCCATTGCTAACGACGTATTGATTCACAAGTAGGAGTGTTGCCTATTGTGATTAAAAATCCAGTGAGAAAGCAGATAACTGAGGCATTGCAGAAAGAAAATCTTGGGATTATTCCTGACTGTGTGGTAAGGAGGTCACAAAGTCATCAGTTGAAATAGCAAAGATCAAAATGTTTATATATAAGGAAGTTGAAGTGGAATTAGCAGTGACTCTTTTTCACCAATAGTTGAAAAGGACCAGGAGCAGATGGCTGATAAAGTAGAAATCTCTAGCACGGCAAAATTAAATGAGTTACAGCAGAAAGATGAAAAGTTGAAGCAATTGTATCAGAATGTAGAAACGGAAAAAGAATCCGAATGTATCCCTGTTTGCTACTGTGTTAAAGATAATGTTTTAGTGAGAAAATGGAGACCATCACACATTCAGGCAGTTGGGAAATGAGCAGAAGTTCACCAAGTCGGAAAGGCACATGAAGTAACAACAGGCGGTCACGTTGAAGTAAGAAAAACTCAAGCTAAAACACAAAACACTTCTACTAGCCTGGACTGGACAAGGATGCAATTGAATTTTGCCAGACACGTTATCCATGTCAGGTAATTGGAAAACCGCAGGAAGTAATAAAACTCACATCTTTAATACCTATTCCTGCATTTGCAGAACCCTTTTCAAGAGTCTTAATTGATAGCGTAGGACCCCCTAGCTAAAACAAAAAAAAATGAGAATCAGTATTTGTTTACAATAATAAATGAGTCCACAGATTTCCAGAGGCCATTCCATTATGCAATATCGAGCTAAAAGGATTGTAGTGGAGTAACTCAATTTTTTCATGAGATACGGACAACCCACAGATATACGATCAGATCAAGGATCAAAATTTACCTCAAAATTATTCAAGGATATTATAGACAACTGAGGAATAAAACACTTCAAATCTACTGCATGCCATGCAGAATCACAGGGAGCGCTAGAAACGTGGCATCAGACATTAAAGACCATGTTGAGGGCTTATTGGCAACACTCTCCAGATGATTGAGATATGGAATTCCATTTGCACTTTATTATAATCAGATTGTGACGATGTTGCTCCATCAGCAAGTTTATTTTGGTCTTGATTTTTTTTTCAGAGGGGCCCTAAATGCACAGGTTCCGATATGTCTGAATTTATCTACTTGAGAAAGTTTTTCAGTTTTTTTTTTCCTTAGATACGCGTGTACAATGAAAGGGAAGTGGCCAGATCTAACAGATCAGGGTTTGATTTGATCTGGTTTTTGCCAGCTGTTTTGTGTTCATCCACTGGTCATGTTTTAGCTGAGAACCCAGGGAAGCTATTGGGCACCCAAAGAAACAGTCCCATGTTGAACATCTCTGCCTACCTGACATCTCTCCCGTGAGAACCTGTGTTTGATTTTATCGTTTTCATTTTGTCTGCCAAGGGGGTATTTATGGGGATGTTTCAAGCATTTGGAACTGCATCATTAAGTTGTGATAGAGTCGACTGGGTTTTCAGCACAATTATTTTATTTGGTATTCTGTTGTCTTTTGTTCGAACATAGAATATAGAACATAGAAAAGTACAGCACATGACAGGCCCTTCGGCCCATGATGTTATGCCGAGGATTATGCCTAATCTAAAATAAAATAACCTAACCTATGCACCCCTCAATTCACTCCTGCCCAAATGCATGTTCAACAGTCACTTAAATCTCCTGAATGACTCTGCTTCCACCACCACCACCACTGGAATTCCATTCCATGCATTCATAACTCTCTGTGTAAAGAACCTACCACTGACGTCTCCTCTACACTTTCCTCCTAACATCTTAAAACTATGACTCCTCGTGCCAGTCAATCCTGCCCTGGGAAAAGTCTCCGGCTATTAACTCTATCCATGCCTCTCATTACCTTGTATACCTCTATCAGGTCACCTCTTCTCCTCCTTCTTTCCAGAGAGAAAAGTCCGAACTTAGTCAGCATCTCTTCATAAGAAAAGCCCTCCAGCCCAGGAATCATCCTGGTAAACCTTCGTAGCACCCTCTCCAAAGCCTCTATATCTTTCCTATTGTCGGGCAACCAGAACTGGACACAATACCCCAAGTGTGGTCGCACCAGGGTCTTGGAGAGCTGCAGCAAAAACCCATGGCTGTTAAACAGATCCTCCTGTTAATTAAAGCCAAAACATCATATACTTTCTTAACAACCCTATCCACTTGGGCGGCAACTTTGAGGGATATATGCACTTTATCACCAAGATCCCTCTGTTCGTTCACACTGTCAAGAATCCTGTCTCTAATTGGATAATCAGCATTCAAGTTTGACATTCCAAACTGCATCACTTGGCATTTATTTAGGTTGAACTCCATCTGCCATTTCTCAGCCCAGCTCTGCATCCTGTCTATGTCACGCTGCAGCCTGCAGTAGCCCTCGATACTCTCAACAGTACTTTCAACCTTTGCATCATCGACAAATTTACTAACCCACACCTCAATCTCCTCATCCAAGTCATTTATAAAAGCTGCAAAGAGCAAAGGCCCAAGAACAGAGCCCTCTGGGGCACCACTCAACACTGACCTCCAGGAAGAATGCTTTCCATCTACAACCACTGTCTGCCTTCTGTCAGCCAACCCATTCTGAATCCAAATAGCCAAGTCTCCCTGTATCCCATCCCTCCTGACTTTATAAATGAGCCTACCATGAGGAACCTTATCAAATGCCTTGTTGAAGTCCAGATACACCCCACCCACTGCTCAACCTTCATCGACCTGTCTTGTCACCTCCTCAAAGAACTCAATAAGATTTGTGAGGCATGACTTACACCTCACAAAGCCATGCTAACTGCCTTTAATCACGCTATGCATTTCCAAATAATCATAAATCCTATCCTTCAAATTCTTTCCAAAGCCATGCTGACCACAGACATAAGACGGACTGGTCTGTAATTGCCAGGGATTTCCCTATTCCCCTTTTTAAAAAGAGGAACAACATTCGCCTCCCTCCAATCCTCCTCTACGACCCCCGTAGAGAATGAGGAAACAAAGATCTTCACCAGCTGCTTAGTAACCTGCTTTGTTGCTTCCCGAATCAACATAGATAAATCTGATCTGGCTCAATCTTAATGTTTGCCAAAATTTCCATCACATCAACTTTATCAATCTTGGTCTGTTAAAGCCTGTTTCACAGCTCCCCAAAGTTCTCATTCACAACAAGGTCCCTTTCCTTCGTGAAAACCGAAGCAAAACACACATTTAGGACTTCCTGTTTCTTGCTTAGACTCCACACATAAGTTCCTTACGCTATCCCTGTCCGGTCCTCCCTTCTCCTTGATCATTCTCTTATTCTTCACGTATAACAAAAATGCCTTCGGTTCTCGGTAATCCTTCCTGCCAAGCCTTTTCATGCCCCCTCCTAGCTCCTCTCAGATCCTTTTCTGAGCTGTTTTCTAGTAAGCCTGTAATCCTCTAAAGCTGTGCTAGATCCTTGCTTCCTCCATCTTATGTAGGCTGCCTTCTTCCTTTTGACGAGAAGCTCCCTTGTTCTCATCCAAGACTCCTTAATCTTACGCCTTCTTGCCTGTCGCAGAGGAACAAATTGGTGCATCACTCGCAACAGCTGCTCCATCAGTAGACTCCACATGTCTGCTGTGCCCTTTCTGTGGAACAATTGCTCCCAATTTTGTACTTCCCAACTCCTGTCTGATAGCGTCCTAATTTCCTTTTCCCCAATTAAATTCCTTCCCTTGGTAACTGTTCCTTTCCCTCTCCAGGTCTGTGGTAAATGTGAGACACATCAGAAAGAAAAGGGCCAGATTAGGCATGGGTGTGAGATTCCCACTCAGTGGAAAACACACGCCAGCATTTTGTTGATTTAAAATGTAATAATGAAGGGAAAGCGACATCTCAGTCTGGTATAGAATAGCTTTCTGTCTTTCAAAAATATTTTAAAGCAAGTCTTTTCAGTTTTAGCCTTTTGTTGCTATTTTGTACTTAAGATGGCGCGAGGTATGGTGACATTGTACATGTTTCACTCTACTCATATACTTCTATGCTTGAGTACATAGAACAAAACAATCTAATTCTAATTCTCACGAAATTAATGACGTCTTACTTTTCAAAATAGATTCCACTGCAAAATAACCCTTAGAGGAAAATAGTTAATTTGCTGCTTATTCAGATTACTGCAGCTAGTGTAATTACTGATTCAGTCAGATTTATTGTCTCACTGGATATTTCGCTTCCAAATAAAATGAAGCTGTGTTGACAATATTATTGTATTCTGACGCACAGAATAATTGACTCTACAGGAACAGACAGGCCTGATTGGGACAGAATGAATTGCTCAGCAGTCTTACCGATAGCACGCATTTACTACCCGATACTTACAGCTGTTGGCTTTATTGATAAGTCTCTAAAACAAGTTATGTGTGTGTAACAAGAAGAGAATTTGCTGGAAAAGCTCATCAGACCTGGCAGCTTCTGGGGAGAGAAGTCAGACTTCACATCGCGGTCCGGTATCCCTTCATCAGACCTTTCCCAGCAACTGCTGTTTTTGATTCTGATGTACAGCATCTGCAGTTCTTTCGGTTTTTATATTTGCACAAAGCCTATTGAACTTAACTCCCTTATTCATTATTAAAATTTGACCTACTTTCCCTGGCTTTGGTTATTTCTAGTCTATGTTCTCCTAGTGGTTTCACCAGTAGTCCAATTTTACTGTTTATTCCTTCCATCTGGTGACGCAGGTCGATTTATAAATGTTTTACAAAGAATTTAACATAGAAAATTACATTACAGCGCAATACAGGCCCTTCGGCCCTTGATGTTGCAATGACCTGTCATACCAATCTGAAGCCCATCTAACCTACACTATTCCATATACGTCCATATGCTTGTACAATAACGACTTAAATGTACTTAAAGATGGCGAATCTACTACCGTTGCAGGCAAAGCATTCCATGCCCTTACTACTCTCAGAGTTAAGAAACTACATCTGATATCTGTCCTATATCTATCACCCCTCAATTTAAAGCTGTGCCCCCTCGTGCTCGCCGTCACCATTCTTGGAAAAAGGCTCTCCCTGTCCACTCTATCTAGCCCTCTGGTTATCTTAAATGTCTGTATTAAGTCACCTCTCAACCTTCTTCTCTTTAACGAAAACAGCCTCAAGTCCCTCAACCTTTCCTCGTGAGACCTTTCCTCCATCCTAGTAAATCTCTTCTGCACCCTTTCTAAAGCTTCCACATCCTTCTTATAATGTAGTGACCAGAACTGTACACAATACCCCAAGTGCGGCCACACCAAAGTTTTGTACAGCTGTAGCATAACCTCATGGTTCCAGAGCTCGACCCTTCAAGTAATTAAAGCTAAAACACTGTATACCTTCTTTACAACCCTGTCAACCTGGGTGCCAACTTTCAAGGATCTGTATACATGGACACCGAGATCTCTCTGCTCATCTACACTACCAAGAATCTTACCATTAGCCCAGTACTTTGCATTCCGGTTACTCCGTCCAAAGCATATAACCTCACACTTGTCCGCATTAAACTCCATTTGCCACCTCTCAGCCCAACTCTGCAGCTTATCTATGTCTCTCTGTGACCTAAAACATCCTTCGTCACTAGCCACAACTCCACCGACCTTAGTGTCATCTGCAAATTTACTAACCCACCCTTCTACGCCCTCATCCAGGTCGTTTATAAACATGACGAACATCAGTGGACCCAACTCCGACGCTTGCAGTACACCATTGGTAACTGGACTCCAGGGTGAACATTTCCCATCAACCACCACCCTCTGTCTTCTTTTAGCAAGCCAATTACTTATCCAAACTGCGAAATCTCCCACAATCCCATTCCTCCGCATTTTGTACACTAACCTACTGTGGGGAACCTTATCGAACGCCTTCCTGAAATCCATATACACCACATCAACCGGTTTACTCTCAACTACCTGTTTGGTCACCTTCTCAAAGAACTCAATAAGGTTTGTGAGGCACAAACTACCCTTCACAAAACCGTGCTGACTATCCCTAATCAAATTATTCTTTTCTAGATGATTATAAATCATATCTCTTATAACCTTTTCCAACACTTTACCAACAACTGAAGTAAGGCTCACTGGTTTATAATTACCATGGTTGTCTCTGCTCCCCTTCTTGAACAGGGGAACCACATTTGCTATCCTCCAGTCTTCTGGCACTATTCCTGTAGACAATAACGATTTAAAGATCAATGCCAAAGGCTCAGCTACATCCTCCCTGGCTTTCCAGAGGATCCTAGGATAAATCCCATCCGGCCCAGGGGACTTATATATTTTCACACTCTGCAGGCTCTCTAATACCTCTTCCTTGTGAACCTCAATCCTACCTAGTCTAGTAGCCTACTGTGGTTGAAAAGCCAGTGGAAAATCAGGCAACTGAAATGTTTCAGGAAGTACATTCCAAGATTTTCCCTGACTGCTTGGTAACCAGGTCACAAACTCACAGTTTGAAGCAGGAGGAGACATCAAGGATTAAAGATACGGAAATTGAAGTGCAATTATCAGAGACTACATTTGATCAAGTGGTTGAAAGAAAACAAGAGCAAGTTGGGGGCATAGTGAATACAATTAATTCAGAGAAATTAGCTGAATTACAAAAGAGAGATGAAACAATAAAACAGTTGAGTCTAAAAGCATAGACTGTCAAAGGGCAAGTGCTGTGGGATTGCCGCACTATTGGAGAGTCAGTACGCAGGACGTGCCGCACTTTCAGAGGATCAGTACTGATGGAGTGCCGCACTGTCAGAGGGTCAGTACTGAGGAGTGCTACAGTGTCGAAGGGTCAGTACTGAGGGAGTACCACAGTGTCAGAGGGTCAGTACTGAAGGAGCGCTGCACCATCAGAAGGTCAGTACTGAGGGAGTGTAGCAGTGTTAGAGGATCAGTACTGAGGGAGTGCTGCACTGTCAGAGGGTCAGTACAAAGGGAGTGACACACTGTCAGAGGGATAGTACTGAGGGAGCGCCACGCTATCTGAGGGTCAATGGTGAGGGACCGTCTCAGTGTCGGAGGATCAGTACTGAGGGACCGCTGCACTGCCGGAGTGTCAGTGCTGAGGGAATATTGCATTGTTAGAATATTAGTACTGAGGGCAGAGTGCAAATTTGGAGCTGCTGTGCAACGTAATATCTCTTCATGTGTTAAATCTCATGTGTGAGTTTTGAAGCCCAGCTCTTTCAGATCTAGAAAATGAGGGACACTGTGACTCAGTGATGATCAGGCACAACCGATCATTCTCCCCCTGAGAAAGTAAACAGTGCATCAGTTTCGGCAGTCCAAAACCAGGGATCAAAGTTCAAGGATACAGATTAAATCATTTCAGACAGAGAAGAGGAGAAATCCTTTCATCAGAGAGTGGTGAGCCTGTGGGAGCATGTGCCACAGAAAACACTTTGGGCCTAAACATTAAATGTTTTTAAATGGGAGTTAGTTACAGTTCTTGGTGCTAACTGGGTTCAAGTGTATGGGGATAAAATAGGAAAAGGTGACTGAGTTGGAAGAACAACCCTGATGTTACTGAATGGTGGAGCGGGCTTGAAGAACCAACTGGCCTACTCCTGCTCCCATTTTCCATGTTACTCTGTCTTCTCATTTTCTCACGCTGTTAACCTCATCACCAACAGAGAAAACGAGGCTTCCAAACCTGCAGAATGAACCCTGAGGCAGGGGGCATGTTTACACAGGTTTACTAGTGCACAGCCTCTGATACTTGGCACGGATACAATTGGCAGTGAGCTCTCAATGTCACATTAGATGGTGTGAGGGAATTAGGGCTTTACACCAATAGCTCAACAACAGAAGCTGGGAAACGTGGAATGACGGAAGGTGCAAGACGGCAATTCAGCTCAACGTGGCTCCTTGGGAGAGGAGTAACAGTTAGTCAGAGTTGATGATACTTTGTCTGTCCCCACCCGAGACCCAGACCCTGATCCTCGTGGGGCACCAAAGCTAATCCAAAACTGTTCAGCCCATTTCTAGTTTCAATCCTTATCATTAAAGTTACGGGAAATTTAAAAAAAGAAGGTGGCAGTTTTCCCTGTCAGGGAACGAAGGAAGGACTGGGTAAGGCAATCGCTCACAGGAATCAGCACTATCCCCCAATTTCCAGCTTGGAAAACTGAACAAACGGTGAAAGACTGAGGGTCAAGCTCAGAGAATGGGAGTGATTTCCCTGCCGCAAGGCCTCATCACTGAGGGCATGAACTAGAGGAAGGAGGAAACTTTATAAATGCAGAACGGAGAAACAGAGTGAGAGTAAGCGAGAGAGTGGGACAGACACAACACGAATGCATCAAAGGACCTGGTGCTTTACCTGGCGTTGCAGCCGTCACTCCTGAGATTCAGACCATTGTGCAGTCGGTACGTAACCTTTCTCCGTATTCAAGTTACCCTGTAGAACAAACCAGACCGATCCACTCCACATTTCACCAACTCTGGATACCACTGAGTCTTTGATAAAACTGAGGTGTTTGTTTACAAGACAATGCTGTGAGTTACAGACTTCACATGACATTTATGTAGAGCAAGATCTCAGAAAGGACAAAGGTTAGAATGAAGTGTTTCAAACTTGGAATGATGTGATTGAGGAAAACATCTTTCTGCCCAAGACGTTGACATCAGCTCAACTTTCACCACTGTCTATGGGATTGGTTTAGTGTCCCAACTGAAAGGAACTATCTTGCAATGCAGCAGATAGTCAGTACTGACCCTGGCTCTTTCCCAAAATGTCGATTCTCCTGCTCCTCGGATGCTGCCTTTTCCAATACCACACTCTCGACTCTGATCTCCTATATCTGCAGTCCTCACTTTCTCTGAGCACTGATACTCAGACAGGGCGGCACTCCATCAGTACGGACCATCCCACAGTGTGGCCCTCCCTTAGTACTGATCCTCTGAGAGTGCGGCATTCCCTCAGTACTAACCCTCTGACAGTGTAGTACTCCCTCAGTACTGACCCTTTGACAGTACGGCACTCCTCAGTACCAACCCTCTGACAGTGCAGCACTTCCTCAGCACTCACCCTCTGACAGTGCAGTACTCCCTCAGCACTGACCCTCCGACAGTGCGGCACTCCCTCAGTACTGTCCCTCCAACAGTGCAGCACTGCCTCAGTGTTGACCCTCTGAGAGTGTGGCACTCCCTCATTGCTGACTCTCCAATGTGCGATAAGTTCTCAGTACTGACCTTCTGACCGTAACTGTATTATTCAGTAATGCTGACATTTTCTCTTTTTCTCCATTGCGTCTGTCCCCAGTTGAAGTCCTCAGTTGAGCAAAAGTTGAATCGACGTCCGCATTTTATCATGCAATCTCATATCACTCGCAAGTGGTTGCTGAAACAAATTACTTCATCAAAGTCTGTCAACACAAACACCCTGTTTTCCTCTGGCAGTTTTCTCCTCACAGAATCTACCCTGAAGCTCTGTCTAAAGACCAGATCAATTACAAAGGTATTTGGCCAGTTGGACCTGCAGTGCCATTCACTCAGGATCTGATTTTGTCCTGAGCACCTCTATGTACTGACCCACCAGGATGTTGTCCTTCCTGCTTGTCGCTATTCCTGCCTTTGTGATCTGCTGTCACAGTCTGTCACACTCATTTCTCTCTCAACCCATCCTTACACATCAACCCTTGCAGTCCCTGTGACATCCATCTTCTAACTCTGTATCAGACAACCCCACTTCCTGCTGCACTCCATGATGCTGCTATCCAATCTACTGACATCCTGACCACAATCTTCCCTTTCGTGTTCCTACTTCACATCAAAATGTAACCTGCACTTCACTGTTCACTATTTCAAAAGACTTCTTGCTCCCTCCTTTGATGAATATTGAGATCACTTCGTTGGGAAAACTCCTCAGCTCAGTGTTTGAAAAGCTTGCACTCTATTGTATTCGTTTTCTCTGCTACTTCAATGAACCAATGGCTCAAGTCACTGGGCATACATTATTTGGGGTATATTTGATCACAGATTTCTGTAACGCCCCCAGTAAAGGACAAGAGAGATGGGCGGAAATATATGAGCTCATGGACAACTCAGGACTGTAGGGGCTGGAGGAGGTTACAGAGATAGGGAAGGGTGTAGGAGATGGGGTGGGTTACAGAAATGGGGGTGTAGAGAGCTGGAGGCAGTTAAAGAGATATGGAAGATCTAAAACGTTACTCTGACAATACATACTGAAGTTGACGAGTTATTAAACTGTAATTGCAACCCACAGCATTCAATAAAAAAAAAATCTGAAGTGGGTGGCACGGTGGCACAATGGTTAGCACTGCTGCCTCACAGCGCCAAGACCTGGGTTCAATTCCCGACTCAGGCGACTCACTGTGTGGAGTTTGCACGTTCTCCCCGTGTCTGCGTGGGTTTCCTCCGGGTGCTCCGGTTTCCTCCCACAGTCCAAAGATGTGTAGATCAGGTGAATTGGCCATGCTAAATTGCCCGTAGTGTTAGGTTAAAGGGATAAATGTAGGGGTATGGGTGGGTTGCGCTTCGGCAGGTCGGTGTGGACTTGTTGGGCCGAAGGGCCTGTTTCCACACTGTAAGTAATCTAATCTAATCTAATCTAATTTACTTATGGCCATTGATTCTTTAGATTCTGGAAGTGAGATCAGGTGGATTTGAGTAACAATTGTTGCTGAGAGATACCAGCTTCTATCTGAACACATGGAAGGTGGTGTCTGACAGATTGTCATTCGTATGTTGGATTTTGAAGGCGAGATAAAATAGAGGTTTGGATTCAGTTCTGGGAAAGGATATTTTTTAATGGACAGGAAGTCATCTGGGACGGTGAACTAAAGGTATCATTTCCAAGAAGGCCTGTGACTTTCGACTTAGTCAGCTATCTATAGTGATAACTGATGGAGTAAATGTTAGTTTTATGACATACAGAGAAAAAGGCCAGGAGCCAGTAATAGGTTGAATACAGTTCTGAACCACCATGTTTCCAGGGCAGAAAAGTTGGGTCAGCTCAATAGAGAAATCTGGTCATATACAGGAAAACGCAACCTCAGGAGAATCATTTGCAAAGTATCTATGCCGTGAGAGTTTGTGTCGACTTTTCTCAAACTGTCAAAACTGAAAAGAGGCTTGGGTGATCAGTCCTGCAAAAATGTCACAAAGCCATAAATCCTGCAAAGAGCCAGTTAAGTTAGAAATTAAATTTAAGGAGAGTGGCATTCTAAGTAAAGACAGTATTGATCTGAGTAGCTTCATTAACTGTACACGATTTGTTCTTGTGAGAAAAGTATAATTTTCAATAAAACTCTGTGTATTGGGCTGATGCTTCGGCTAAATGCCAAGAGTTTGGTTGTAAATATAGAGAATGGTGAACGTCAAGGATCAATTTGTTCTCTGTATGTAAAGAAAGTATAGACCAGAACGGCTTCATTCACTGTACATGTACATAAATATTTATTTTCATGAAGGAAGAATATCTTTGCAGCAAAAAAAGTTCAGAGGAAAAATCAGAGAGCTTGACACTTCATTGAGATTGAGTATCTGTAAAGGATATTCCTGGGCAAAATGTGAAATTTTATTTTTCCTGTTTCTGTTCAGATTATCCTGTTGTGTAAGGGCTTTCGGACCCTGCAACAAAGTTGTGTAGATGCCATAGAGCTGCTCTGCTCTAAGTGTCACAATAATACAGTACAGGTGGAACAACAAAATAGTGCTGCACTGTTGGAGGGACAGTACTGAGGGAGCGCCACACTGTCGGATTGTCAGTGTTGAGGGAGTGCCGTACTGTCGGAGGGTCAGTGCAGAGTTGTGGTCACTGTCACCAAAGTGTTCTCCCACCGCGCGATCTGACATGGTTCATTGTCGAACCCAAAATCCAAAATGGCCTCTCCCCTTGTGGGCCTGTCTACATACTGAGTAAGGAAACCTACCTGAACACACCTGACAAAAATGACTCCATCGAAACCATCCAGACCACGGAGGTTCCAGTCAATATTGGGAAAGCTGAAGTTATCCATAACAATAACCCTGCTACCTCTGCATTTTTTCCAAATCTCGGCCTAGAGTTATTCAATCTCCCTACTGTTATTAGGGAGTCTGTAGAAACCCCCTTGCTGTTCCTAACTTCCACCCATACTGACTCAGTAGACAAACATTCCTCAACAACCTTTGTTTCTGTAACTGTGATGCACTCTCTGATTAGCAATGTTACACCCCCTCCTCTTGTGCCACCCACCCTGTTTTTTTTTTTTAAACATTCTTAACGCTGGACTATCTAGCAACCATTCCTGTTCCTGTGAAATCCACGTCTCCGCTACGGCCACAACATCATTTTCCCAAGTACTGATCCATGCTCTCAGTTCATCGCCCTTATTTCTGACACTTCTTGTGTTAAGGAAGACACGCTTTAACCGATCCCTTGTTTCATCACGTGAAAAACCTTCCCAATAGATGCGCTACATCCTGTCACTGCCCGATCTACAACTACCCCCCCCCCTCCCTCTCAGATATGTAGCTGTGGTTCCCACTCCCTTGCAAAACTAGTTTAAACCCTCCCAAACCACACGAACGAAACTCCCGCCTAGGACATTTGTGCCCCTCCAATTCAGGTGCAACCCGTCCTTCTTCTACAGGTCACACCTTTGACAGAAGGCATCCCAATGGTCAAAGTATCTGAAGCTTTCCCTTCTGCACCAGTCCCGCAGCTACATGTTAAGCAGCATTCTCTGACTGTTCCTCACCTCACTGTCTTGTGGCACCGGTAGCAAAACTGAGAAAACTACTCTACTCATCCTGCTCTTCAGCTTCCTACCTCGCTCTCTGTAAGTCACTTTTCAAATCCTCCATCCCTTTCCTGGCTATATCATTGCTCGTGTGTATCTAAATGTTGTTTTGTTCAAAACAGAGTGGTTGGAACAGCTGCATCATTCCACAGAACACCTGTGAAAAATAAGTGGAAATGTTACTGGACTACCTTCCTTAAATGATTTGAGGGTATCTGATATGGTCCATGCCAGGCGACAAACCATTTTACTTGGTTCCACCCAATATTTGTCTGAGAGTACAAAACTCATTCATTCATTCAGAGGACAATGTATTTCCCTCAAAACTGATGCCTTCTGGTTTTGGAGCTCTCGCCGCTGGAAGAAGACCATACAAGACACAGCAACCTTGTAACTTTATAATCTCTGCAAACCCAGGCCTCTGATGATCCAAGGAAAATCTGTTGACCTGCAAATTCACGTTCAGCCCTGATTTGCACTGCCAAATTGTAGAAACTCACATTTGTTTATATTAAACTCCCCCTGTCACTCTTCAGTGTAATGGCCCATCTGACCAAGGTCCTATTGCACTCTAAGACGACTCTGTGTCTATTCCACCATCAATTTTGGTGTCACCTGCAAAGTTACAACCATCGCTATTGTATTCACAGCCAATCAATTAACATAAATCACATATCAGCAGTGGAACTAGCTCCAATCCTTGCAGTTCTCCCACTGGCTATACCGAATCTTGTCAAACGCCTTGCTGAAATGACTACAGACGGCATGCACCACTGGGCCTTCATCAGTCTTTTTCGTAACTTCTTCAAAAAAAACTCAATCAAGTTAGGGAGCCATCATTTCGCACGGACAAAGCCATATGGACTATTTCTAATCGCTCCAAGCCTCTCCAAAAGCATCCTGTCCCTCCGAATGCCCTCTGTAGTGTTCAGAAACACATGTGCTTGCTTTTGAGTTTCATGCACATTTCCGCCTAAGTCCCTTTATGTTGCAGATTTCTGCAGTTTTGTCTCAATTTGAATATTACTCTGTTTTTTTATTGGAACTTCCCAAAATGGTCAAATTCACATTTTGCAAACTTATATGCTAATTGCTAGAATTTTTCACACTTACTTTACTCATTAATATCTCTCTCTAAACTGATTGTATCCCTGTTGCAACTTGCCTTCCCCCTTATTTTTGTGTCATCTGCAAATCTAGCTATAGTACATAGTGCATTCGTTTCCACTGTCGAGTCATTCATTTATACAATATTTAATATTATACATGTATTTTATTACAAATACATATGTCCATGCATACTTATGGATGATTTACTGTATGTTGTCATATGTTGTTTCACTTTATGTCTTTATGTAAATATTGTCATACATTGGAACTCTTTGTACTTATAAGTAAAAATTATTTATGTAGAGGAGCTGTTCATGTTCACTTATAAATATTGTTGTGCATTCAAGCTGCGGTTGTTTGCATGTAAATTTTATTGTGCATTGAAACTATTCCTACATATATATAAAAAGTGTTGCTTGTGAGCAGACAGGGCTTTCCACTCAAAGACAGATTTTCTGTTTCTGTTGCATGTCAAGCTGGTGAATATCTGAAAGCTCCCCGATCAGAAATGTAGTCTGGCTTTCACCGTTCTTGTTTTATTCTTGCACCAGTGGAGAAGGAACAGCTATCGCAACGCGTTCGTACATTTCTGATATATTACCTATTGCTTATCCACTGTTACCACGTTCACTAAGGTTCAATCAATAATTGCCAATTTATGCATCAATCCCTTCTTCTGCTTTTTATTTGGACTCAGGATTCTCATTTCGGATTCAATTTCCTAAGTTTCCATCTCAAGAAATAATCTTAGCATTTTATGTTTTTTTTCTCCAGCACAGTAAAATTATCAATTAATGCCATCTCATTGCACAATGCCCACACACCCCCCACCACCACTCCCAATCACAATAGCCTCAATAGTTCTCCAGCCTCAATATGTTGGTCTAAAACAGCATCGAATATAAACTTCAGCAAATTATCGTCAGTATTATTGCTAGTTTGGTTTGTCCAACCAGTATGTAGATTAAAGTTAGCCATGATTGCAGCTGTAAACTGCATGTATTCTGTTTTAGCTTTCACGTATGTCTACAGTACTCTTTTGGGTCTACAGACAAACCCTACCTTTATTAACTGTTTGTTGTATTTCCTATCCCTACCCGTACAGGTTCCACGGATTCCATGCGGATTGACAAAGAGGAAGAGGGCACTAGGGTTCTTCTGCTGAGAGAGAGTAGAAGCGGAGCAGGAGGCGGCTGCAGTGGTACAGGCAGAATGAGGTGAAAGCATTACTTTCTAAATGAGGTAATGTTGCGGCATTCTGAAGTGCAAAGGGACTTGGGAGTCATCCTTCAGGATCCTCTAAAAGTTAATATGCAGGTTCAATTGCCATGCAAGAAGCCAAGTCAGATATCAGCATTCATTTCAAGAGGGCAAGACTGCAGCAGCAGCGGAAACTCTGTTAAGCTCTGTTCAGATTGCATTTGAAACACTGTCAGCAGTTTTGAATCCAGTGTCGAAGGAATGATGGACTAGTGTGACGATGCTGCTCCTTTATCAAGGTTATGCTGTGCTCGGGCCTTTTTTTTTCTCAGAAGTCAGAAAAGGAGCGATTCTGCAAGGTTTAGATTTGTACGTTTTTAAAGCTGTTTCGATTATTGCTAACAGACACTGCCTCAGGTAAAAGGTTTTCACGGTTAAAGAAAGCACGTGCACAAGTTCACCCAGGTCAGCTTTCCTCCGTTTGCTATGGTTTCGGCAGTCAGAGTTTGAAGCAGCAAGACCCAAAGAAGCAGATCTATGATGATCCTCCCTCTCTTGGACACCTCTCCGAAAAGAAGATGTGTCTGATTTTTTTTCCTTCGTTGCTAAGAGGTGTTTATGGGGATTTCTGCCGGTATTTGGAACAGCATCACTTAGTTGGGGTAATCGACTGGGTTGTCGGATGGGTTAAGTTATTCTATATTCTCGTTTGTTTCTGCTTCATTCGGTAATAGTGTAAGTAAATTCTGTTTTGATTAAAACTGAAGTGATTTGACCAGCTGCATCTCTCCTGGAATATCTGCCTGACGCCTGCTTAAAACATACCGCAAAGTAAGGTCTCGGTTACTTTCTTGAAATGCTTACGGGGGATGCCCTGGAACATAGCACAGGCGCTAGATGTTGTCCTGAGGAGGTGGACAAGAATGATGCCAGAATGATGCAGGCTGTTCATAAGAGGAGCAGTTTACAACTCTGGGTCTGTACTCGATGGAGTTCAGGAGGTTGAGGGCTGGGAAGACTGAAACTTACAGAGTACTGAGAGGCCTGCATAACACGGAAATGAAGATGTTGCAATTGGTAGGATGCAACAGCACAGCCTCAGAGTGAAGCGGCAATCCTGTTGAACTGAGGTGAGGAGGAATTTCTTCAGCCAGAGCGTGGTGAAACTGTCCAACTCATTGCCAGAGATGGCAGTGAATGGAAAGCCGTTGAGTCTAGTTAAGACAGAGGTAGATTGTTTCTGGAAAAGTAAAGGGATCAGTCCTTCAGGGGAAAAGCTTCGAAAAGTGTGACCCTGGAAAAACACACTAAGTCAGGCAGCATCGGAGGAGCCGGGGAGAGACGTTTCGGGCAGAAGCCCTTCATCAGGAATGTGTGACGGAGCGTAGGGAGGAGGGGAAGGCTGCTGAGAGAAAAACAGGAGGGGAGAAGGTAACATGGAGGGCAGGTGGATGCAGGTGGGAGGTGACTGTGACAGATCGTTGGGGAGAATGGAGAGGAAAGTGGGAAGGTGCATCGTCTCCAGTCTCCCCACTGAACTATCCCAACTGCATCCATCTGTAGCTTTCCCAGTTATCTTCTGCTCACCCCTACCCTTCTCTTTATCTCTCAGCACCATTCCCACATTCTATCCCCCGCTACATTCCTGATGAAAGCTTATGCCCGAAACATCGATTCTCCTGCTCCTTAGATGCTGCCTGACCTGGTGTGCTTTTCTAGTGACTATCCTGAAGCCTCGTGTGTGCAAATCCTTACCTGTCCTCAACATCCAGCTCCCTTCAACCTGCTCTATTCCATCGTCAGTCAGATATTTTAGGATTCTTCACTGTACATACCCCGTAAATTGTACGTAACAAAATGATTCTTTCCCATCTGCTGCTGTGCAGCTCGTGGGTGTCTCTTTCCCAGCCTCTGTACATGTCCAGTAAACTGCAGGGAACAGAGAATGATTCACTTATATCTGCTGCAAGAGCTCTGAATGTGTCCCAGAGTCAGATCTGATTCATCTCCAGGACTGTTTCATCCTGGTAGGAGGATCTGTATTTATGGAAGCTCTCTAACAGTTGACAATATCTTTTGCTGAGTTGTTTTACTCGGGGTCATAATGAATTGAGACAGCTTATCCGTGCATGGCGAAGAATTTTGTTACGATGTTGAATTTGTTAAAACTAATAATGTGTCACCTCAGGTAACCAACAATCATCACGTCACAGAACAGTCGCGGTTAGACAGGGAAAATACATCCTGGAGTTGAGGAGAACAGTTCACAGAGATATACTCAACAAACATAATTTAATTACAAAATGTTTTAAGTCAAATGGAGGACGGCACTGAAATAAAATGAGTCTCAAAGTGGGACAGATAGTGTTCGGGTATCAATGCTGGCACAGATGCATTTTCAAAGTTTAGTTTTCACCGATTGAGCTCAGTTCTAAAAATGGTCTGTCTCAATTGGGAAATAACTCATGTCGTCACCTTTTTTGTTCAAATTCTTAAAAAAACAGTGGAAGAACCTCGTAAAGTGAAAATTCCCAGGCGGTGCTGTGAGGTATAAATGAGATGCTTTGGGATTATTTACGTCGGTCTGTCATACAGAGACAGATTGCCTGCACAAAGAGATTCGCATCGAAAATGCAACAAGTGCGGATAATATTTTATGTGAGCTTTCCGATCGTAATCATTCCTGGTAAGTGCCTTGCACCGTTGAATTTGTGGTGAATCTGTCTGAGGCTTCCCTGCGGTTTCAGTCTGCCACTGACAATGATACATGGGCATGTTATGGTCACCCTCACACAGGGGCAAATGATCCATAATTTAGCCTCAGATTACAGGGACCCAATAGAAATCTCATCACTGCAGATTCCTCAGAAATTGCTTGGAAAATTGAACTCTCCGCTAGCCCAATCTGCCTCTGGAACCTTCTAGAAACCTCCACTTCAACTGAAGGCTGCAGAGTTTCGATGGAATTAAGTAAAGCCGTCACGATGAGAAAGTGTAAGAGACACAATTGATTTTTTTTTTATGCAGAACATGCAACAGCATGTTGGTTGAGTTTGGTTCTGGTTTTGTTTGAGTAAATAAGTGAAGGCCTTCACTGTGCATTTGAAGTTAATCGTTAACATGAAGGTATTTCTGTAACCACAACCATTTCTTTTACAAACTGCTTTTGAAGCCTGGCTATAGGCTGAATGACTGTGTATGAATAAATTTTTGTTTCTTTTCGATTGTTTGCAACTCAGCATGTTATTAATGGAGACTCAAATGTTTGTTAGTGAGTTCTGGAATCAGTGCTGAAGGAACAAACCCTTGACTGAGAAACCTTAATTTCAGTTTTAAATTTAAATCATTCCCCTTAGTCTTTGGAAGACAGTGGAACTGGATGGATGTATCGATCTGTGCTCATGAGAAAGGAATGATGGATTTAGTCAATTAGATTATCTTGGAGCGAAAAGTTTGTGTTCATCCCAGACCAGAAGTGTTGGAATTTTTTTAAAAACCTGAAGAGGTAACTCAACACTGAGTCCATTGAAGCTGAGCTGTGTTTTAGCCCTAGTTACATTGTAAAAATGGAAGTCACAAATCATTTAACCAAGTGTTTCATATAGGAAACCTGGCTAGAGCATTATACGAGAGTTGCTTTCTTTTTGGAACCAGAAGTGGTGTTTGTATCTGATATAAAGGTAGATTGATTTCTTCTCAATTTATAGACTGATTTGGAATTAATCTGGTTATACATGTAGTGATTGTTCATTGCCTTTGAATCTGGGTTATAAAAACGTAGTTTGGTTTATTCTATTTTATCATCCTTCCCTTTACAACTGACTTCTGTTTTGTTGGGCAATATTTGCAGCATTGCGTGTTTACGGTTCAACAAGAGATCACTTTGTTCAAAACCAAAACAAATAAGGTTCTGATCCCTCAAGCTGCGTTCAGGTCCTGCTCCTGCCATATTCTGATTTTTGTCAGACAGAAGAGACGTGATTAAACACATAGTCTAACTCCCAAGTAAATGATTAACTGACCCCGTGTTTCGATCAGCTACTCCTAACTGCACCCTTCCAGGTCCAATAAATTCCCTAGAGCCTGATCAGATAGCCAGACCAGGATATAAGTTGACATCAGCTTTCCCCAAACTACCAACGACTCACCCTGGGACTCAGCCGAGTCAATGCAAATTCCCTCATCTCCTGCAACACTCGAACTACATGTGACACTGGGCAGTTCACAACTGTGATGTTGCGCGGACGTCTGGCCATCCCTAACAGTAAGGATAGAATTGCACTGAGGCGAATGCAAACGTGATTAACAGGAATGTTGCCAGCATCTGAAAATTACAGTGGCATTGACCTAAGCTAGTTTGGGTTTGGTTTCTTTTCCTGAGGACAGAGTAGAATGACGGGTGATGTGATTGAGGTGTACAATCTGAGGAGGGCCTAGAAAGAGCCCTGATACCCGGAAAGGAGCAAACCAGTTACCAGGGGATAAAAAGTGAGACTGATTGCTGGAAGAATTATAGCAGAGAAGAGGGCTAACGCTTTCATCCAAAAGGTGGTGATGTGTCTGGAATTCATTGTCCTGTTTGGTGGAAGGGGAGGGGAGGGGAGGGGACGGGGAGAATGTTTCAGGTGGCAAGCCTCAACTCAGTTAAAGAGAGCCAGGATCCCCAACTGTAGTGAAATAATATTCAAGGCTGTAGACCAGGTGCTGGAAATTTGAATTATACTAGGTAACTAGTTTATACAGTTGATGCAGATATGGTGGGCTGAATGGCCTCTTTCTTTGCTATAATTTGCCTGCTCTTCAATGAGATAGTAGATTAGATTACTTACAGTGTGGAAACAGGCACTTCAGCCCAACAAGTCCACACCGATCCACTGAAGCTCAACCCACCAATACCCCTACATTTACCCCTTTTTTTAACCTAAAACGATGACCAATTCACCTGACCTGCACATCTTTGGACTGTGGGAGGGAACCGGAGCAAACCCACGCAGACACGGGGAGAATGTGCAAACTCCACACAGTGAGTCGCCTGAGTCGGGAATTGAACCCGGGTCTCTGGCGCTGTGAGGCAGCAGTGCTAACCACTGTGCCACCGTGCCACCCTAAGATTAGATTCCCTCCACTGTGGAAACTGCCCAACAAGTCCACTCCGACGAATAACCCACCCAGACCCATTTCCATACAGTTACCTCTGACTAATGCACCGATTACTATGGGCAATTTAGCATAACCTGACCTGCATAGATTTGGATTGTGGAAGGACGCAGACACTGGGCGAACGTACAAACTCTAGACAGACGCCCGAAGCGGGAATCGAACCCGAGTTCCTGGTGTTGTAAGACAGCAGTGCTAACTACTGAGCCACCGTGCGGTCCAAGTGAAATATTGAGGAGAGTTAAAGTGAAGTCGAGGGGGCTGTGGCTACCTTGTAGCTGCCTCCTGAAGAACCCGGGTCTCTGGCGCTGTGAGGCAGCAGTGCTAACCACTGTGCCACCCTAAGATTAGATTCCCTCCACTGTGGAGGAGGCCCAACAAGTCCACTCCGACGAGACCCATTTCCCTACACTTACCTCTGACTAATGCACCGATCACTATGGGCAATAACCTGACCTGCATAGATTTGGATTGTGGAAGGACGCAGACACTGGGAGAACGTACAAACTCTAGACAGACGCCCGAAGCGGGAATCGAACCCGGGTTCCTGGTGTTGTAAGACAGCAGTGCTAACTACTGAGCCACCGTGCGGTCCAAGTGACATATTGAGGAGAGTTAAAGTGAAGTCGAGGGGGCTGTGGCTACCTTGTAGCTGCCTCCTGAAGAAGGGTTTGTAGCTTTATAATTTTTCCAATAAAATCATTCTTCAAAGGGAGGGAAATAAATTGAGTTAGAACATCTGTGCTCATGAGTTCTACTACTTAACTTTTTTTAATTATTCTCATTATTAAGTGAAGGTTTTTTTTTCAAAAGTTAATGTGAAAGCATGTTGACCCGTTCTCTCCATGAACTACTGGCTATTCAGTTTATCAGTTTAAATGCTAATTGCCCCTAACATGATCAGAACACAATGGAGAGCCAGAGAGACTGGATTTTTATTATATTATATTTTATTACACACGGATTGGATCAATGGCAATAAATAATTGCATGAGTGAACTGCCTGTTGGGTTTTGGCATTATGTTCTTTATTTGTAAATTGTTGACAAGCACAGTCTGAAAGTAATTGAGTCAGAGAACACAGAGAAACATTAAAACAACAACATTTCTCTATTTGAAGTTTGCATTGTTTGCTGAGTCAATGCATATGCAGGTTTGGAACATTTGCTAAATGTTGACTTTCCAAGACAAGCTCTGAGGGATTCAATGATTTAGCATATCCCGTTTATCAGGGCACAGACGTCTTCTCTCTTTCATTATAAAATAGAACTTTCTCAGCTCTGTTAGCATTCTCCATCGAATAATTACATTTTTGACAGTTATGTTATTGTAGCATGGTCACCATACACCTGGTATGCTAAGTGCGGTCTACAAAGGTTCCAAAGTAAATGAATATCAATGCTTTGTACTTCAATTCCTGTTTGGAAAGGAACACCTGTCCTTTGTTTGCAATGACAATCTTTCTTGGGGAGAAAACTGAATTAACGTTTTGAGCCCAGTGACTCTTCTTCAGAATGAAGAGTGATTCTAGACACAAAATGTTAACTCCGTTTCTGTCTCGACAGATGCAGCCTTACCTGTTGATTTTCTCCAGCTGTTTTTGTTTCAGTTCATGTTGCAAGCATCCACAGATGTTTGATTTATCATTAAAATGTTTAATTTTGTAATCTATCTCACAGAAGCAATTCTTGGAATTACAAAACCTAATGCTGCAGAAGAGGTCCTCTGCATCATTAAGCTTGTCGTATCAAAGCTACACCAAATCTAACATCATCCCAGCTTCCAGCACTGGACTCATAGCCTTAAAATGGAAAGCACATCAAGTGCTCATCGAATTCCTTTTTTTTAAGGCTGTGAGGTTTCAAGCCCCAACCATCCTCCCAGGTAGTGCATTTCAGAAATCTGTTAGTCGCTGGATGAAAGCCTTTCCCTCAAGTCCAAACTTCTTGCCTTTCACCTTAAAAATTGTTGTCTGTCAATTCCCTGGCTCACTTACTTAAGATGCGGATGTGCTAGTGTTAGACTGGGGTGGACAAAGTTAAAAATCATACAACACCAGGTTATAGCTCAATAGGATTATTTGGAAGTACAAGCTTTCAGAGTGCTACTCCTTTGTCAGGTAGCTCGTGGAGCAGGATCATAAGATACAGAATTTATAGCAAAAGATCACAGTGTCATGCAACTGATGTGATATATTGGACAAACCTAGATTGCTGTTAAGTCTTTCCTCTTTTAAATTAATTTACGGATTTCAATTCATTAATAAGTCAATCCCAAAACTTCTTTCAAGTCACATTACCGAGATAACTCAATTTTATTTTTTAAAAGTGACATCTCCACTCAGAAAATATATTAAAGGTGTGACATGAGAGTCTGTATGTATTTCAATCTTCAGTCAGACTGGTTTTATTTCCAAAGTACGAATTTATAAAATATAACATGGATTGACTGCCTACAGATTGTGGGCTTTTTGAACAGAATTGAATGCATCTGCAAGTAGAATTCTGCAAATGCAAATTGACCCCATAGATTTATAGGTGTGTGAGTGCATGATGTGGAAGAGAGATAGTGTGAATGTTTGAATGTGTGTGTGTTTTAAAGTGTGTGGCTGTCTGTGCTTGAAAGTGTGTGTACATGTGTGTAATGGAATGTATGCCTGTGAGAGTGTGTTTGCATGGATGTGAGTGGGGTTTGTGTGTGTGTGTGCAGACACGTACACTTGTCCCTGAGAGATTGCATGCATGAGAGTGGGTCTGCATGAGTGTGAGTATGTAAGAGAGTTTCTGTGTGTGTTGTGTGTGTATGTGCACATGCGCTTGTATGTGAATGTGTGTGAGAGAGTATACAATCTATTGCGGTCACCTGTAGTGCGACATGAACTGAATGTCCTGGTTAAGGCTCTCCTCGTGTGTACTGAACTTGGCTATAAGCCTTTGCTCGGCAACTCTGCGTTGTTGTGTATCCTGAAGTCTACCTTGGAGGACAATCACCTGTAAATCTGAGGCCATGTGTCCCCGACTGCTGAAGTTTTCCTGACTGGGATGGAACATTCCAGTTTGACGATTCTTCCACAGAGTCCATTCGTCCATTGTCATAATGTCAGCTTTGTCTCACCAATATACCATGTTGTCAAGAAATGTGTAAATGCCAGATTCATCAGCCACACTAACAAGGTAGAAAAAACATCACCCAAACTCAATTCAATGCCACGCATGCTCTCAAAGCCAATCACAAAATTGTCATCAATCCAGCAACAATGGAGGAGTCATTGTCACTCAGAATAGAACAGACTATTGCAAGGAAGTGTGCCAACAACTGAACAACCAGAAACACTACAGCAACTACCGATAAATCCAAACAAAGAACACACCCATGAACTAAGCGAATTGATCAAGACTTTTGAGCCAGTTCTTCAGAGTTCCCTACACAGTCTCATCCCCCGTACTTTTCATTCAGAGTACTTCTACTGCCTCCCAAAGATACAGAAAGCCAACAGGACATGCCATCGTGTCAGGTAACTGAACCCTGTGTGAGGATCTCTCTGGCTATGTTGAGGCCATCTTGAAACCCATTGTATAAGAGACCCCAGCATCTGTCATGACACTACAGATTTCTTGCAGAAACTCAGTACCCACGGACCAGTCAATAAAGGAATATTCTTCATTACAATGGATGTTTTGGCACTCTACACCAACATCCTCTGTGATAGCAGCATCATTGCAGCAGCCTCCGTACTCAATACCAACAACTATCTATCTCTGAGCATCATCCTACAACTCATCTGCTTCATCCTCGACCACAAAGTCTTCACCTTTGACAACCAGTTCTTCATCCAGACACATGGAAGAGCCATGGGGACCACATTTGCACCCTAATATGCCAATAATTACAAACAAAAGTTTGAATAAGACTTTTTTTTGTGGCACAGGACCTCCAACCAGCACTATATACTATATATATTGACGACATTTTCTTCCTCTGGACCCATGGTGAGGAGTCACTGAAACAACTACATAGTGAAATCAACAAGTTTCATCCCACCATTAGACTTAACGCTGACTTCTCTTTAGTATCTGTCTCATTCTTGGACACACGGATCTCCATAAAGAACAGGCACCTCAGTACCTCACTCTACTCCACAGATAACCTCACAATGCTGCACTTCTCGAGATTCCACCCTAAACACATGAGGACAGCCATCTCTTATGGACAAGCTCGACACATACACAGGATCTGTTCAGGTGAGGAGAAAGGTGACAGAACCTGAAAGTGCTGAAGATGTCCTCATAAGAACAGGATCCAACGCTTAATCATCAATCACCAGGTCCAATGTGCCACAGCAAGAAATTATAATGCCTTCCTCAGGAGACAGACATGAGGTATGACAGATATTGTAACCTTCATGTCCAGTACTTCCAGGGAACAGAGAAATTACTCTATGTTCTTCACAGCCTGCAGACATATTATTGATGAGGATGAGCACCTCACCAAGACCTGCCCTACTCCTTAACCTCTTGCCTTTAAACAACCACCAAACCTTAAACAGACAGTTGTTCACAGCAAACTATCCAGCTTTCAGGACAACATCAACCACAACACTGTAGAACCCTGTCATGGTGACCACGTTAATGTGTCAGAGTGTCAACATGGATACTACCATTACACGTGGGAACACCACCCACCATGCACATGGCAGGTATTCAAGTGAACTGAAAAATGTGTTGCTGGAAAAGCACAGCAGGTCAGGCTGCATCAAAGGAGCAGGAGAATTGACGTTTCGGGCATAAGCCCTTCTTCAGGAATGGGCTTATGCCCAAAATGTCGATTCTGCTACTCCTTGGATGCTGCCTGACCTGCTGTGCTTTTCCAGCAACACATTTTTCAGCTCTGATCTCCAGCATCTGCAGTCCTCACTTTCTACTAGGTACTCAAGTGACTCAGCCAATGTTGTCTATCTCATACGCTGCAGGCAAGGATGCCATGAGGCATGGTATATTGGTGAGACAAAGCAGATGCTACTACAATGGGTGAATGGAACCCGCTCAATAATAACCAGACAGGGATGCTCCCTCTCCATTCAGGAATACTTTAGTGGTAAGGGACATTCTACCTCTGATCTTTGAGTTAGTACACACCAAGGCAGACTTCAGGATATACAAGAGAGTGGCCGAGCAAAGGCAGATAGCCAAGTTCTGTGCCCATGAGAATGGCCTCAGGCGGGACCTTGAGATCATGTCGCTTTACAGGTAAAACCCAATACAATGTACACACCCTTATATAGTCACAC
>NC_057755.1:7813739-7828540 GCF_004010195.1 Chiloscyllium plagiosum | reverse complement strand
GATCTCCAGCATCTGCAGTCCTCACTTTATCCTAGACGATTTTTGACTTTGTCCACTTACTTAATATCAGGAGTGACTGCTCCAAGCTGATATTTTTAGATGCACTCTCTGACATCTCCCAACTGATCCATTTCGATGCTTAATCCCCCTAAGATTGGGAGACAAGGCAAGTGTTTGATCAATAATTTCAGATCTTTTTTTACTTTCTGTCTCTTGCAGTTAATGTCCTCCTGGTTTTTATTCTCGCACAGGGAAAATGCGGCCTCTCAACCTGTACCATGCGATGCCTGTTGGCTATGGCAACTGCAGATCTACTGTTCATTGGCACGAACATTATACTGAATCAACTGAGGATCTATTACTTCCCAAAGTGTTTCCTGGACATCACCCCTGTGTGCAGTTCTATTTTTGCCCTGGCGAATGCAGCCACCGACTGTTCCGTCTGGTTCACTGTCCTTTTCTCCTTTGATCGTTTTGTGGCCATTTGCTGTCAAAAAATGAAGAGAAAATATTGGACAGAGAAAACCTTGGCTGTGGCTCTGGCCTCAACCGGCATTCTGCTCTGTTCAAAAAGCATTCCCTTCTATTTTCAGTTTGAACCTAGGAGGATAATTGACAAAGTTCCGTGGTACTGCCGAGTAAAGTCAAGTTACATTACTGATCCCAAGTGGCTGGGTTTCAACTGGTTTAATCACATTTTAACCCCTTTCATCCCATTTGTGTTAATTGTGTTGATGAATACTCTGACGGTCAGGTACATTTTAGTGGCCAGTCAAGTCCGCAAAAGCCTGAAGGGTCAGAGGGAGGGAGGGAGTCACAAAGATGCAGAGATGGAGAGCCGGAGGAAGTCAGTGATTTCCCTCTTCATCATATCCATCAGCTTCATACTTCTGTGGTTAATGTATGGTATACATTTCATATACCGTGGGATTAATGGAAAATCTATTGGGCAGTGCTGCATTTTTCCACAAGTCGGAGAAATTCTCAAGGATTTCAGCTGCAGCACAAACACATTATTTTATGCAGTGACTCTGCCCAAGTTCAGAGCGAAGTTCAAGAATGCCGTGCACCAAATGGTCACGTAAACTCTTAATGACTCTGCAAAACAACGGTGCAGGAATTGCATGTGTACGACCAGGATTCCATCAGCAAAATCACATGGATCTGAATACAACACCCAACGGTGGATGGGGAGGAGGAAACAGGACGGGTCACCATTCACCAGGTTCATGAACAGGCTGCTATCCCTGATTGACTAATGGATTGACACACATGGGGGGACACAAACAATGAGCAGCAGTCGGCCATTCAGCCCTTGGAATTTGGTTCACCCACCATTCCAGAAATTTGCTGACCATTCTGTTGTTAAGTTAAATCTGCATTCCAGTGTACCCCTGACATAACAGGAATCTATCCATTTCTACCTTAAAATTATTGCAGGGCATGACAAAGCAACAGCAGGTAAAGGGGCAAGAGATGACAGTGGGGGCTAAGGGACGGTGCGTGGTGATTTCATGGTAAGAGGTTGTTGGAGTGATTCAAAAACACGGACTGGCTGTGAGTGATGGGTCCAGCTGGTGCATTGGGTCTTCACAGACTCTTGTAAAAGGTTCCTCAAATGCAGGTAAGGTTATTAAAGGTTCAGCTTTTACTACCTGTATGACATGTCTGGCAAAATCCAACTACATCCTTGTGCAATTCAGGCCAGTAAAACAGTTACTGTATTTTAGCTTGGGTTTTTCTTACACCTAAATGTCCCCCTACAGGTAGTTCATGCACCACATGCATATCTATGACCCATTGGCAATACAACTTGATGAACTTGTGCCCATTTCTTATCAGCCTGGATATATGATGGTGTCAATTTTCTCATGAAGACATCATTTTTAAGATAGATGACAATTGCCCCTCCCACGTGGTCAGTAATGCCTTCTAGCACATCTCCTCCACTTCCCACAACTCTGCCCTCGAACCCCATCCCTCCAACCGCAACAAGGACAGAACTTCCCCTGGTCCTCACCTACCATCCCACCAACCTTCGGATGTTTCGTATTATTCTCTGCCATTTCTGCCACCAACAAACAGACCCCACCACCAGAGATATATTCCCCTCCCCACCTCTGTAAAGACCATTCCTTCCACAACTTCCTTGTTAGGTTCACGCCACCCCAACAACCCACCTTCCCCTCCCAGCACCTTCCCCTGCCATCGCAAGAATTGCAAAACCTGCGTCACACCTCCCTCCTTACCTCCATCCAAGGCCTCAAAGGAGCCTTCCACAAACATCAGAGATTAATCTGCACTTCTGTACACATCATCTACTGTATCCATTGCTATTGATGTGGTCTCCTCTACATTGGGGACACAGGATGCATACTTGCAGAAAGCTTTAGAGAACATCTCCATGACACACGCACAAAACAACCCCATCAATTCGTGGCCGAACACTTTAACTCCCCTTCCACTCTGCCAAGGACATGCAGGTCCCTGGGCCTTCTCCACTGCCACACCCTTGCCACCGATGGCTGGAGAAAGAAAGCTTAATCTTCTCCCTTGGGACCCTTCAACCACACAGGATCAATGTGGATTTCACCAGTTTCCTTATTTCCACCCTCTACACCTTATCCCAGAGCCTAGCTTCCAACTCAGCACTGCTGTTTTGACCTGTCCTGCCTGACCATCTTCCTTCCCACTTATCCACTCCACCCTTCTCTCTGACCTATCACCTTCACCCCACCTTCATTTGCCTATCGCACTCTCAGCTGACTTCCCCTAGCCCACCCTCTCCCATTTATCTCTCAGCCCCCTTGGGCTACCACCTCATTCCCGATGAAGAACTTGTGCTCATGGCAGGGCACATGGTGGCTCAGTGGTTAGCATTGCTGCCTCACAACACCAGGGACCTGGGGTCAATTCCCACCTCAGGCAACTGTCTGTGGAGTTTGCACATTCTCCCTGTGTCTGCGTGGGTTTGCTCCCATTTGCTCCCACAATCCAAAGACGCGCAGGTCAGGTGAATTGGCCATGATAAATTGCCCATAATGTTAGGTGCATTTAGGCAGGGGTAAATATAGGGTAGGGAAATGGCTCTGGGTGGGTTACTCTTCTAGATGGTCAGTGTGGACATGTTGGACCAAATGGTCTGTTTCGATACTGTGGGGAATCGTATCTTAAAAAATAATTGATTCTCCTGCTCATCGGATGCTGCCTGACTGGCTGTGCTTTTTCACCAACACAATCTTCAAGTGCCTATTCATGAAGTCAATCCAAGTGTGCTCCAACCGAAGATCTTGAGTGAACCAGGAAGTCCACTCCCTACTGAACACCAGATGGGCAACATTCAAGTCAGAAGACCCAAATCTATACAGGGAATTCAGATATGACCTCCTTTTCCTGGGGTGGGGGAGTCCAAAACTAGAGGGCATAGGTTTAGGGTGAGAGGAGAAAGATATAAAAGGGACCTAAGGGGCAACTTTTTCACGCAGAGGGTGGTAGGTGCATGGAATGAGCTGCCAGAGGAAGTGGTGGAGGCTGATACAATTACAACATTTAAAAGGCATTTGGATGGGTATATAAATAGGAAAGGTTTGTAGGGATATGGGCCCGGTGCTGGCAGGTGGGACTAGATTGGGTTGGGATAGGTTGGCATGGACAGGTTAGACCCAAGGGTCTGTTTCCATGCTGCACATCTCTATGAATCTACTGGAACACGATAGAGGTCCAAACCTACCAAATGGATTCCGGCCACCTATAGCATGGCCCAACCAACATTATGGGATACAAAATGAAGCTGAACAAGATAACAAACAAAGACACATTTCTTCCTGAGGTTGTCAATCCTTTTTCTGCTCCTTTTGAGCCGAATGCTCGTGGCGCAGTGATGCCTGCCCCAACAGCCCCAGACGCACATCTTCCCTCGGTCACCACTGCAGATATCAGAACGGTCTTCCTGAGAGTCAACCCAAGGGAAGCGACAGGCCTGGATGAAGTCCATGGCCGTGCACTTAGATCCTGTATGGACCAACTGGCAGAGGTATTCATCGACATCTTCACCCACTCCCTCCAAAAAGCTGAAGTCACAATCATCTTCAAGAACACCACCACTGTCCCCATACCTAAGAAAACACATGCAATGTGCCAACTTGCTTTCCCATCTATTTTTGTGTCATCTTCAAATTTGGCAGCAGTACATTTTTTCTTTCCTTCAAGTCATTCATATACACAGGATTGCATAATAGAGTAGTATGTTGGTGCAGTGGCGGGCACTGCTGCCTCATGGGAACAGGGACTTGTGTTCGATTCCAGCCTCAGGCAATGGTGTATGTGGAGTTTGCAAGTTCTCCCCATATCTGCATGGGTTTCCTCTGGGTGTTCCTGTCCCCTCCCACAGTCCAAACATGTGCAGGTTAGATGAATTGGCTATGCGAAGCTGCCCATTGTTTTTAGTGATGGGTAGGTTAGGTGCATTAGTCATGGAAAATGTAGAGTGTTAGAGGAATGGATCCGGTATGATACTCTTCAGAAGGTTGGTGTGGACTTGTTGGGCCTAATCGCCTGTTTCCACACTATAGGGATTCTATGAACATATATTATGTCTCATATGCTGGAGCTGTTTGAGTCTGTACAAATATTATTGCAAATTAGAACTTATTATGTTTACATGCACTATTAATGTGCATTGGAACAGTTTGTACCTGTATATAAATATTGTTTTGTGTTGAAGATGTTGCAGTTTCTCTATAAATAAAGTTATGTATCAAAATTGTTCATGTTTATACGAAAATACTGTTGTGTATTGGAGCTGTTCCTATTTATATATCAATACTGTATTAGTTCATGTTAAAGTTGTGCCTGTTTCCATAACATCAGCAATATTGTCTCTGACCATGTGGGGGTGCTGCTGAACTCCTCCAGCACTTCGGGATGAATCTGCAGTCCCAACACTGGCCAGACGGGCGGCAGCAGAGAGCGGCGGCGGTGACGTATTGGCGGTTGTGGGGAATGATTTGGTAGAGACACGTGGTCTCTGGTTATTGTGGGGCGGATCACACATTCTGGAAGTGGGAGGGGTGACAATAAATGGAGAGTACTGTGGAAAGAGTGCCAGTTAAATAAAGAGAGAGATAGGGCTAAAGATTGTAATAGGGAGAGAATA
The DNA here is from genome assembly GCF_004010195.1 of Chiloscyllium plagiosum. Classification (NCBI taxonomy): domain Eukaryota; kingdom Metazoa; phylum Chordata; class Chondrichthyes; order Orectolobiformes; family Hemiscylliidae; genus Chiloscyllium; species Chiloscyllium plagiosum. The sequence continues at coordinate 7,823,385 of NC_057755.1, read as the reverse complement.
ATGGGGAGAGGATTAAATACACAATAGGAGAGGGTTAAATAAAGAGTAATAGGGAGAGGATGAAAGTTAGAAAAGGGAAAGGATTCAATAACAAGTAATAGGGGCAGAAGTCTATAGAAAATAACAAGTTTTTTTCAGGGGCACAGGGAAGGGGTTAATACAGGGTGAGTTTTACAGATTGTGATGAGGTCAGCCAGATGGATCTCATTGAACATGAGTCCCGTGATTGGGGCTCTCGGATGAGATTAATAATCATAGGGACATAGCAACAGGCCATTCACCCCCCCATGAGCCTGTTCCAGCATTCAGTGCCTGAGCTGTAAGCTAACTTCATGCTCCTGTCTTTGTGCCTCATTCCTTAATACATAGGTTTAACAAAATAAAATCTCAGACTTAAAATTAACAACTGACACAATATCCACTGCCATTTGTGGAAGAAACTTCCAAACATCCACTTCCAGTGTAGAAGTACTTCCTAGCATCTCTCCTGAACATGCTGGCCCAAATTTGCAGACGATGTCCCTTTCTTCTAAAATTCCCTAACTATGGAAATAGTTTACCCTCTCTTCTAATTTCTAGAGGAAGCAAGCCTAATTTATACAGTATCTCCTCATAACTATACCCCTGAAGTCCAGGTATCATTCTTACAAATCTACACTGTACTCCCCCCAAGGTCAATACATCCTTCCAAATGGAATCTAACAAGGGGTTTGTGTAGCTGCAGCGGCCAAACCTTCTAGGGTGGTATGGTGGCTCAGTGGCTAGCACTGCTGCCTCACAGCACCAGGAACCTGGGTTCGTTTTCAGCCTCAGGCAACTGTATGGAGTTTTTACATTCTCCCTGCGTTTGCGTGCATTTACTCCAGGTTCTCAGGTTTTCTCCTACAATCCAAAGACGTGCAGGTTAGGTGAATTGGCCATGGTAAAGGGTAGGAGAAAGTGAGGACTACAGATGCTTGAGATCAGAGTCAAGAGTGTGGTGCTGGAAAAGCACAGCTGGTCAGGCAGCATCCGCGGAGCAGGAGAATCAACGTTTTGGGCATAAGCCCTTTGTCAGGAGGTTATGTGCATTTGTCAGGGGTAAATAGGTTCGGGGAATGGCTCTGGTTGGGTTACATTTCGGAGGTTTGGTGTGGACTTAGAGTCATAGAGATGTACAGCACGGAAACAGACCCTTCAGTCAAACTCGTCCATGCCAAATAGATATCCTAACGTAATCTCGTCCCATTTGCCCACACTTGACCCATATCCCATCTAACCCTTTCCTGTTCAGATGCCCTTCAAATACTGGAACTGTACCAAGGCATCTCACTCCATACAGGCACCACCTTTGTTTGAAAATATTGCCCCTTAGGTCCCTTTTATATCTTTTCCCCTCACCCTAAACACTCTAGTTCTGAACTCCCCCACCCCAAGGAAAAGACCTTGTCTGTTTATCCTATCCATGCCCCTCATGATTTTATAAACCTCTATGAGGTCACTCCTCAGCCTCCAATGCTCCAGGGAAAACAGACCCAACCAATTCAACCTCTCCCTCTAGTTCAAAATCCTCTTGTTGGGCTGAAGTTTCCACACTGTAGGAATTCTATGATGATTCTATAAGGGATGAGAGGATAACTGACTCAGACAGCATTTATTGCCCATTCCAGAGGGCATTTAAGAGTCAATGACTTTGCTGTGGGTCTGGAGTCACATATTGGTCAGATCAGGTGAGGATGGCAGTTTCCTTCTCTCAAGGACATTTGGTGGAAAGTTTCTTGTTGATTTGATATTTGTAAATACTTAGGCAAAATGATTAATGAATATGTTGACCATTTCCCCAAAGCTGTTGAAAATGTCTCCTGTAAGTTTTATTTTGTATGGTCTGAACTACTTGCTTACTTGTGGGCCTCATTTTACAGTAATATTGAGCTGTGGCTGAAAAGAGACATAGTTGATTATCTTTGAAAAACAAGGTGGATAAATCAGCCTTTCCTTCTAATATCCCGAGTAACCTTACAGTTCTGAAACGTCTATGCCCATCCGGTAGCTTAAAATCTGCATTACCCGTTTACAGATTGTCGAACTGGAGTTGGGTCTGTCCTTCCAACTGCCAAGGTTTTGGCTTCTTAGAACATAGAACATAGAAAAGTACAGCACAGAACAGGCCCTTTGGCCCACAATGTTATGCCGAGGTTTAATCCTAATGTAAAATATAATAACTTAACCTACGCACCCCTCAACTCACTGCTCTCCATGCACATGTCCAGCAGTCGCTTAAATGTCCCTAATAACTTTGCTTCCACCACCACCACTGGCAATGCATTCCATGCATTCACAACTCTCTGCGTAAAGAACCTACCTCTGATATCTCATCTACATTTTCTCCGAATATCTTAAAACTATGACCAGTCAATCCAGACCTGGGGAAAAGTCTCTGGCTATTGACTCTATCTATTCCTCTCGTTATCTTGTATACCTAAATCAGGTCTCCTGTCTTCCTCCTTCTCTCCAGAGAGAAAAGTCTCTGAGCTTATTCAACTTTCTTCATAAGGCAAGCCCTCCAGTCTAGGCAGCATCCTGGTAAACTTTCTTTGCACCCTCTCCAAAGCCTCTGTATCTTTCCTATAGTAGGATGACCAAAACTGGACAGAATATTCCAAGTGTGGTCTCACCAGGGACTTCTAGAGCCGTAGCAAAACCTCACAGCTCTTAAAGTCTATCCCACTGTTAATGAAAGCCAAAACACGAATTGAACCCGGGTCTCTGGCGCTGCGAGGCAGCAGTGCTAACCACTGTGCCACCGTGCCAAGTGTGGTCTCACCAGGGACTTCTAGAGCCGTAGCAAAACCTCACAGCTCTTAAAGTCTATCCACCACATGCTTTCTTAACAAGGCAAAAGTGAGGACTGCACTTGCTGGATACCAGGGTTTAGATTCGAGTGATGCTGGAAAAGCACAGTAGTTCAGCCAGCATGCGAGGTGCAGGAATATCAACATTTCGGACAAAAGCCCTTCATCAGGAATGGAGGCAGAGAGCCTCCAGGGTGGAGAGATAAATGGGGTGGGGGGGTGGGTAGGATGCTGGGGGAAAGTCAGAGAGGCAGGTGGGGGAAGATAGCACAGAATATAATGGGTGGATGGAGCAGGGGATGAAGGGGATAGATCTTTCTTAACAATCCTATTCACTTGGTGGCAACTTTGAGGGATCTATGTGCTTGGATACCCAGGTCCCTCTGTTCCTCCACTCTGTCTTTAATCCTATATTAAGCATTTGAGTTCGACCTTCCAAAATGCATCACTTCGCATTTATCCAGGTTGAACACCATCTGCCATTTCTCAGCCCAGCTCTGCATCCTGCATTCTTGGTCCAAATGTTCTCTGGAGTGTGTATGGGATTCCTCTGATTTGAGTGGCCTATTTTAGCGAGTTTCTGGGTGGTTTCTGAATACACTGGCTTAGCAGTAGTTTGACGTAACAATGTAATTAGTATAGTTTAAATCTCTGACGCTGCGAGGCAGCAGTGCTAACCACTGTACCACCGTGCCGCCCACAATATAGTTTAAATTGAATTTCCATCTCAGGAATGGTGTTACCTCAGACAGTCTTGGATATTTTACTTAGCCCTTCTTAACAGAGCCAATCCTACAAGCCTAGCCATCTCAACAACAGTTCTACTGAAACTCAAATTTATTCTTGTACCTGAAACCTTGTGGCAGTGTCTCAAAAGCAACACATTCGATCGTCTATCAAGGTGAATGGCTTGCATATCTGTCTGGCTTCATTCAAATTGACAATGAATGCTGCAATCTTCCTGGCTTGATATCTCCACTCCACTGTCTCATTAACATCAATTCAATGCAATCAGTCAAAAGAATTGGTTTGCATACCTTGGCCTACTCGCTGCCGTCGCCAGGATTCCCGTACTAGGCCCATAATGCCACCACCACAGATGCCATCTTCCTCCACCATCACCACCAAAAAGAACAGAAAGATGAAGACAAGAAGAGAAAAGAAAAAAAGGATGCAATTGGCTTGGTGATTGGATGTGAATGGGCTCAGGACGCATCACTGCCTAACCTGCCAATGCCGCCATCTTTAAAAAAAAATGTTCATAAGGAAGGATTACAGGATAGATTGACCAGGGCTGGAGAGTTTCACCTGTGAAGTGAGACGAGATGGGCTGGGATTGTCTTCCTTAGAGCAGAGAAGCTGAGGGGGAGCTGACAGAGATGTACAAATCGGGGAGACCAAACACAGATTGGGGATCAGTTCTGCAAAGTATCAACCAACTTGGCCTTCCAGTTTCCATCCAATTTTTTTCCTCGTCCTACTCCCACTCCCCCAGTGACATGTCCATCCTTGGCCTCCTCCACTGTCAGAGGGAGTCCAAATGTAAACTGGAGAAGGAACACCTAAGATTTTAGCTGGGAAGATTCCAGCCCAGTGGCCTTAACGCTGACTTCACCAGCTTCAAAATGCCTCTTCTCCAAGCCATAACTCACGTCTAGCCCCACCCTCCTCCTCATCTCCCTGACCTGATCTAGCCTTCCTACTCCCCTATCCGCTCCACCATTCCCACTGACCAATCACAGTAATCCCACACCAGCGTCCACCTATCTCCATCCCATCTACATTTCCGGTACACCCAACCGCTTCCTCTATTAACCTTGAGATTCCCTCCCCCTCCCAGATCTGACAAAGGGTTTTGGTCCAAATCATTGACTTTCCTGCTCCATAAATGCTGTCTGATCTGCTCTGCTTTTCCAGCTTTGCATCTATTGACTCTGGCTTCCAGCATCTGCAGTCCTTACTGTCTCAGGTCACACACTGTCTGATTGCACAGGGGTGGGGTGGCACACACAGTCTGATCGCACATGGATGGGCAGTCACACACTGTCTGATCCCAGAGGGGTAGGGCAGTCACACACTGCTAATTGCACAGGGTTGGGGTGTCACACACTATCTGATCGCACATGGATGGGCAGTCACACACTGTCTGATCCCAGAGGGATGGGGCAGTCACACACTGCTAATTGCACAGGGTTGGGGTGTCACACACTATCTGATCGCACATGGATGGGCAGTCACACACTGTCTGATCCCAGAGGGATGGGACGGTCACACACGTCACAAACTGTCTGATCACACTATGGAGTCACGCATTGTCTGATCTCACTGGGATGGTCACACATTTTCTGACCTCACCGGGGGTGGGGGGGTTCACACACTGTTTGATCTCACTGGACAAAGTTAAAAATCAGACAACACCAGGTTATAATCCAACAGGTTTCTTTTAGAAGTACTAGCTTTCAGCGTACTACTCCTTCATCCTGTGAAGCAAGATCATAAGGCATTGAATTTACAGCAAAAGATTACAATGTCATGCAGCTGAAAGAAGACATTGAGCAAACCAAGTTTGGTGCTAAGTCGTTCATCTTTTAAAATGGGTTGCAGGTTTTGGTTCATTAATATGTAAAACCCAGAACTTCTCTTCAGTCACATTCTCAAGGTTACATGGTTTTATAAAAGAAAAGGTGACATCTCAGCTCAGACAATGTACTGAAGGTGTGAGGTTAGAGTCTGTCTTGAGTCAGACTGGTTCCACTTCCAAAGTAGGAATTTATAAAATGTTAAACGGATTGATTGCCTGTATTGACTGCCTGCAGATTGTGTGCTTTTTGAGCAAATAGAATATATCTGCAAATACAATTCTGCAAATCCCATATTCACCCCATACACCTTTTTGTATGTGTGGAAAGAGCAACAGGAATAAACAGTACTCAGCTAATGGTAAGACTCTTAGTAGTGTAGATGAGCAGAGATATCTCGCTGTCCATGTACATAGATCCCTGAAAGTTACCATCCAAGTTCATGGGATTATTAAGAAGTCATTCAGTGTTACCATTTATTTGTAGAGGAATCGAGTTTCAGAGTCACGAGGTTTTGCGGCAGCTGTACAAAACTCTGGTGTGGCTGCACTTGGAGTATTGCATACAGTTCTGGTCATGGCATTATAGGAAAGATGTGGAAGTTTTGGAAAGGGTTCAGAGGAGATTTGCTAGGATATTGCCTAGTATGGAGGGAAGATTTTATGAGGAAAGGCTGGGGGACTTGAAGCTGTTTTTGTTAGAGAGAAGGTTGAGAGCTGACTTACAGTCATAGAAATGTACAGCATGGAAACAGACCCTTCGGTCCAACTTGTCCATGCCAACCAGGTATCCCAACCCAATCTAGTCCCACCTGCCAGCACCTGGCCCATATCCCTCCAAACCCTTCCTTTTCATATACCCATCCAGATGCCTTTTAAATGTTGCAATTGTACCAGCCTCCACCACATCCTCTGGCAGCTCATTCCATACTCGTATCACCCTCTGCCTGAAAATGTTGCCCCGTAGGTTCTTTTATATTTTTACCCTCTCACCCTAACCTATGTCCTCTAGTTCTGGACTCCCCCACCCCAGGGAAAAGACTTTGTCTATTTATTCTATTCATGCCCCTCATGATTTTATAAACCTCTATAGGGTCACCCCTCAGCCTCCAACGCTATAGGGAAAACAGCCCTAGCCTATTCAACCTCTCCCTGTAGCTCAAATCCTCCAACCCTGGCAACATCCTTGTAAATCTTTTCTGAACCCTTTCAGGTTTCTCAACATATTTCCAATAGGAAGGAGTGCAGAATTGCACACAATATTCCAACAGTGGCCTTAATTCAGACATATAAGATAATCAGAGTGTTAGGTAGGGTAGACAGTGAGAGCCTTTTCCCTCAAATGGTGATGGCTAGCACAAGGGGATATAGCTTTAAATTGAGGGTTGATAGATATAGGACAGATGTCAGAGGTAGGTTCTTTATTCAGAGAGTAGTAAGACCATGGAATGCACTGCCTGCAACAGCAGTAGACTCGCCAAATTTAAGGGCATTTAATTGGTCATTGGATAAGCATATGGATGAAATGGAATAGTGTAGCATACAAATGATTCAGTATTGTTCCACAGGTCGGCACAATATCGAGGGCCTAAGGACTTTACTGCACTGTAATGTTCTATGTGTGCGCTTAAGAGAGGGAGAGAGCGAGAGAGAGAGTGTGTGCGTGACTGTGACGGAATATAAGCCTGTGAGAAGGTGTGTGCATGGGTCTGAGTGCAGAGTGTGTGTATGTATGAGAGAGGATCTGCATAATTGTGTGAGAATGTTGTAGTGTGTGTGTATGTGTATGTGTGTGTCGTGCAGTGGGGGAGTCATCTGTTGTATTAGGTTAGATTCCCAACAGTGTGGAAACAGGCCCTTCAGCCCAACCAGTCCACACCGACTCTCTGAAGAGCAAACCACCCAGACCCATTTCCCTCTGACTAATGCACCTAACACTATGGGCAATTTTGCATGGCCAATTCACCTGACCTGCACATCTTTGTGACTGTGGGAGGAGGAAACCGGAGCACCCGGAGGAAAGCCACGCAGACACTGGAGAATGTGCAAACTCCACACAGACAGTTGTCCTAGGCTGGAATCAAACCTGGGACCCTGGCATTGTGAGGCAGCAGCGCTAACCACTGAGCCACCGTGCTACCCCAATGTTCTATTGTGTCATAGAACATTACAGCCCTTTCGCCCTCGATGTTGCGCTGATCTGCGAAACCAATCTGAAGCCTATCTAACCCACACAATTCCATTTTTATCCATATGAATATCCAATGATCATTTAAATGCCTTTAAAGCTGAAGAGTCTACTACCGTCACCAAAGTCTTGCCAGACCATAGGGGCAGCTCTCTTATTAGAGGGAAGTGGCTGGTGGTGATTTTCCCTGATGAAGGGCTCCGGCCCGAAACATCGATTTTCCTGCTCCTCGGATGCTGCCTGACCTGCTGTGCTTTTCCAGCAACACACTCAACACTGTTGGTGATTTAACCTGAGGGCCACCAGACCTCAGGCGAGGGAAGAGGCTGAGAAGGAGAGTCCTTCATGGTAAGGTCAAGCTGTGTTAGAAACAAATTTAATAAAATTTAGACGAGACCACCAAAACTGGAAACAAGACAATTTATTCTATGATCTTGCAAGAAAGGGCATCAAATGAGCAATGAACATTCAAACTGGTACACAGTTATACTTTTGAGCTGCGTGAGGTCACCTCTTCTGACTCCTACATTACCCAATCAATTTTATTCTCTGACTAACTTACGATCCGCTCTTATTATTTCCCCCGCTTCTCCAAGTTGGTGACCCTTCCCTCTGTAAGTGCTGACATAAGGGAGATTTTGCTAAACTTGGATCTTGATGTTCCTTTCACTTTATCTGTTTGCTTGTAACATCTTCCATTGTTCATAGGTACATTCCATTCCTGAATATACATTTGAACAATGTGTCTTTTCTTGCCTAGTTTATGTGTTTCAGCTATCTCAGCTATTTTGCTGAGACTAAATTATTTAAACTATCATGATGAAAGAAATTATTTACTAGAATAATTATGCACTGAAGTTAGTACCCAATTATACATTTTCCTAGTGCTTGCTGATTTAATCATTGTCTGCAGCTCGATTTATCAGCACTATACTAAAGCTTATTATCACTACCTTTTTGCGAAAACAACACACTTCCCCATTTCTTACAGCCGGTGATGGGAATTGAACCCACACTGTTGGCATCACACTGCCCTGTAAACCGGTAGCGCGACATTAACCAGAGCTCCCGGTTGGGTACTGAACTTGGCTATCAGCCTCTGCTAGGAGAAAGTGAGGACTGCAGATGCCTGGAGATCAGAGCTGAAAATGTGTTGCTGGAAAAGTGCAGCAGGTCAGGCAGCGTCCAAGGAACAGGAGAATCGAAGAAGGGCTTATGCCCGAAACGTCGATTCTCCTGTTCCTTGGATGCTGCCTGACCTGCTGCGCTTTTCTATCAGCCTCTGCTCGGCCACTCCAGCATTGTGGCATCTCCCGAAGACTGCCCTGGAGGATGGTCACCCGAAGATGCGAGGCTCAATGTCCCTGCCAGCTGTAGTACTCCCTGACTTGGGTGTGGGGGGTGTTGGGGGGGGGGGTGGAATCACCCCTGTCTGGGTGATTGTTGCTCAGTGTCCATTCACTCCACCTATATGCAGCGCCCCACCGTGGGGGTGGCGAAGGGAGGAATTGCAGCTGCTGACCGGCATGTGTAAACTGCGCATGTCCGCCAACGGTCTCCTGTGCGCGCGGGTGACGGGCACCAGCCGGCACCGGAGCGAGTGCGCGTGCGCGGCACCGTGGACCGAGCATGCGCGGTTGCCAAACGAGGAGTAGTTCCGTGTTCACGGTGGAACTGTTTTGTTTGTTGGTGACGGTGAGAAATGTATTTAATCTTCACAGTTAGAGCGTCAGTGTGAATGGTTTATTGGATTAACACTGTGGTGATATATCGTATTAATGTTCTATACTTAACGCATGAACTGCTAAAGGAGGTCCGGGTGCGGCTTTGGAGCCAAATTATAAACATCCGACAGTTTATACCGCCCTCCCCCCGAGATCAGACAGTGTGTGACCCCCCTCTCAGTGTGATCAGTGTGTGACCCCCCCTCAGTGTGTGACCTCCCTCAGTAGGATCAGTGTGTGACCGCCCAGTGAGATCAGTGTGTGACCCCCTCAGTGAGATCTGTTTGTGACCCTCCTCAGTGGGATCTGTGTGTGCGCACGGGCC
>NC_057755.1:7808768-7813028 GCF_004010195.1 Chiloscyllium plagiosum | reverse complement strand
GTGTGACACCCCTCTCCCCACTCAGGTCAGAGGGGAGGGTGGAGTGGACAGGTGGGAAGGATGATGGACAGCTAAGACAGGTCATAAGCGTGGTGCTGAGCTGGAAAGTTGCAAGTGGAATAAGGTGGGGGGGGGGGGGAAATGAGGAAACCTCCACCCTCCCTCCGACCTATCACCATTACCCCTATTTCCATCCACCTTTTGCACTCTCAGCTATCTTGTCCCCCAGCCCCACCTCTGAGCCTCCCAGCCTCATTCCTGATGAAGGGATTTTCCTGCTCCTGGGATGCTGCCTGACCTGCTGTGCTTTTTCCAGCACCACACTCTCGACTCTAATCTCCAGCATCTACAGTTCTCACTCTTGCCTAGATTCAGTTGAGTGCCAGTTCTTCTGCCAGTGGCCCACAGGTCATCTCGATTGTCCAGATTTGAATTGTTGGATCTGTTCTGAGTCTAACATACTTAGCACAATGGTAGAGCCACACAACACAATGAGGGTGTCTCCAAAGTGACAAAAAGACTTTGTCTCCACAAGACTAGGTGATAGTCATTTCTATCAATATTGTCAAGGACACACGCATCTACGACAGGTGAGGATAAAGTCAGTATGTTTTGTTGGCTCCCTTGCCACCTATTTCCACACAGTCTGGCAGATATGCCCTTCATGATTTGGCTAGCTTAGTGCTACTGAGCCACTTTTGGTGGGACACATTGAAATTCCCAATTCTAAGCACATTTGCGCTTGTGCTAACCTCAGTGTTTCTTCCAAGTGGTGCCCAATGTCGAGGGGTACTGATTCATCAGCTGAGGAAGCTTTCCTTATTCTGATGTCATGGACTTTGAACACTCCCAGTGCTACACCCACCCAGCGTTGTGTTGCCCCTTCAGTCGGTCCCTCCTTCTGGTGGGACAGGACATCGGGAATGATGGTGATGGTTATGTCTGTGAAATTAGTTCTAATGCAGTATTCGCAGTAAGAATGACTGTCACACCGTTCCTTGATTCATCTTTGGCATATTGCTCTTCATGTTGCCAGTTCCCAAATTTTAAACAAGTCAATTTGGCAGATTTAATTGGACAGCCTATACCATTCACATTTCCAGTACCATCCAATTCTTATTTTTGGATCCTTTATCATCGTTGGTTCATACAGTGTAGCGTCACTTAATAATCCCCCACATGGTTGCTGGAATTTCCCCTGGAATATTCTCAATCAGGAATTTGACAATGAAGCATTGAGTCTGGGCTGATGGGAGCATTTAAGTCAGTGGGACTGACAGGATTTCACTTGGTAACTGTCTGTGTCACACACGTCATTGGGACAGTTCATCATATCTTATAATAAGATATTGATATGGGAAAGGAAGGAATGCTATTACGTTTAACAAAGCAATGTTTTCATCACTGTAGTATTTCTGTCTACCCCTCCTATTGATCTTATACCTCTTACAGAACATCAGAATCTGGAAACACCTATCAACAGCATTGCTGACCGATTGAACAGGGAAGTAGATCCAATATGTCACAAGGTGGGAGATTGGATGGAGGTCAGTTGAGAAGTTGCTGTAAAATACAATCTGTCCTGAAAAGCATCCCTGACCTGCATCTCAGATCGATTTGCACTCGCACATACTCAGTTCGCCTCCTTCCTTTCTCTCAAATTCCCTCTTGTCCTTTGCCTCTCTCTTTCTCTCACCATCTCTCTTTCACTTGCCCTCTCTCGCTCACCCTCCCCTCTCTTACACCCCTCCTCTTTGTTGGCCCCTCATGCCCCCCTCCCAGCACACATGACTTCAAAATGTTTTAAGAAGGTACTGGACTCCCTAGCTTCTTATTGTAATACCAAATGTAGTGTCTATTCCAGATGAAATGCAACTGGTCAGACTATTCAAAGTTAAACAAAACAAAGAATTGTTCAAATACAACCAAAGAAAGAGGAATTTAGAATAACATTACTCTATTGGAAAACTTAACAGAATAATACAGTAACTGTTACTAATTAAGTATTCCAACATGGTAACATTCCATAAACACACACCTTGGCATAAAGGACAATTCAGACACAGATTCTCGCATGCAGTTTTCCCATCCAGAAATAAAAAAAGCAAATCAAGAAAATTCAGGGAGAGTAGCAGCCAGGAAACATTCACTGAAGCTTCCAAGCTTCTGATGCTACTCAGAAATCCGGATCTGTGGGAGTTGGCCACATCCATTCAGGATACATTTGTAAAAGATTCCAAGGCCTCCAAAGCTATTACTTCTTGAAATTCCCAATTCTAAGCACGTTTGCGCTTGTGCCAACTTGAACCCTTTTGTTCAATCTCCCTCCTAAAACAAAGCAGGGCAAAATAACATCTTAAAGGTACAGCATCATCATGATCCCCCTCCCACCTTCCAATTATACATATAATTTCGAACAAAAGGTACACTAAAATAAAGCAATCTCGCGTCCAATAAATGTTGAAACCAAAACAGAATGGTTCACAGTGCACTCAGGACAAAGGAACAGGAGGAGGCCATTCAGCCCTTTGAGCCTGCTCCAGCATTCAGTGAGATCGTGGCAGTTGTGTGGCCTAACCCCCTTAGGCCCATAATCCTTTATACCTTCACTCATCAAAAGTTCATCTGTCTCAGATTTAAAACTAAGAACTGATCTGACATCAACTGCCATTTGTGGAAAAGAGTTCCAAACCTCGACCACCCTGTGCCTCCAGTTGAGAGGGGAAAGATGTAAAAGGGGACCTGAGGGAAAACATTTTCATAGAGAGAATGGTATGTACTTGGAATGAATTGCCAGAGGAAGTGGTAGATGCGGGTGCAGTTACAACATTTAAAAAATAGTTTTGCAGGTACTGTTACAACATTTAAAAGACATTTTCACAGGTACATGAACAGGTAAGGTTTAGAGGAAGGTAGGCCAATTGCTGGCAAATCGGACCAGTTTAGTTTAGGAAACATGGTCGCTATGGACGAGTTGGACCGAAGGGTCTGTTTCCATGCTGTGTGACTCTTATGGCTCTAACATCTCTTCTGGACATCTCATCTTAGCCTCTACCCCCTTGTGGTAGAATCCCCAGCCAGTGGAAATGGCTTATTTTAATCAACTCTTCCTTTTCCTGTCAATATCTTAACTTGCATCTTAACTTTTTAAATTCTAGAGTAAACAGGCCTTTTTTGTATAATCTCTCCACATAAATTAAACACTGAAGTTTATGTGAATCTGTGTTGTACTCCCTCCAAGATTAATATCACCTTCCTAAGGTGTGTTTTTGTACTCAGTACTCCAAGTAGCATCTCACCTGGATTTTGTATAGCTGCAGCATAACTTCTGCATCCTTATACTCTAGTCCTCTTGATGTCAAGGCCAGATTCCATTAGCTTTCTTGATTATTTTCTGCATCTTCCTACTGTGTTCATGCCATTTAGACAATGCCCTGATCTATGCTTTTTCCATCCAAATGGATAATCTCACACTTGCTTACTTTGAAGTCCATCGACCACAGTTTTGCCCATTCACCTAATCTGAGATGCTAAAACATCGTAATTTTATGTTGTCATCTGCCGCTCAATTTTGTGTTAACAGCAAATTTGGATGTAAAGAGGAACCTCGATTATTCGAATATCAATTATCCAAATATCGGATTATCCAAAGGAGATCACGAGGTCCCAATAGAAACATTACATCAAAGATATGATTCCAACATTGATCACATCTTTTGTTTACACTGATTAAAGGTGAACTCGGCTTACTGAAACACTGCCAAGAACAGTCCTGGACTGATGGGAGCCCAGGCACTGTCTCCAAATGACTGGTCACCCGCCCCTCTCTCTCTCTCTCTCTCTCTCTCTCTCTCTCTCCCCCCACACTTTCCCTGGAGTTCTATACAGAGGCGTACACTAAACCCCCAGATATTTTTAACATTGTCCTGTACAGAGCTAAGGTGGAATCTGTCAAAAGTTGCAGCAAAACGTTGTGTGTGTGCGCGCGCTATTTGGAGACTCACCGGAAAGGACAGCAGAAGCAGTAGTCTTGTTGGTGTCCAGTTGGGCTGCCCTGGAGATGAGACGGGGGCAGACGGGTTGACGCACGTGGGCGGCTGGGGTTGGGGTGGATGGAGGTGGTGTTGAACGGGTTGGGGGGGTGAGGGTGGGGGCGGTGAGGAGCCGGGGGTCAGGGGTGAGGGTTGGTGGGGTGAGGGTGGGGGCGGTGACCCTCTGACCCCCCCCCCCCCCCCCCCCCCCTCCCCCGCCCCTTTCGCG